>NC_046172.1:99389354-99606471 GCF_011064425.1 Rattus rattus
AAAAAAAAAAAAAAAAAAAAAAAAAAAAAAAAAAAAAAAAAAAAAAAAAAAAAAGAAATACAGTAGAATCCAGATAAACAAGTAAATGCCCTTAAAGAGGAAACACAAAAATCCTTTAAAGAATTGCAGGAAAAGAAAACCCAATTGGTGAAGGAATTAAACAAAATCATCCAGGATCTAAAATTGAAAATAGAAACAATAAAGAAATCATAAAAGGGAGACACACCTGGAGATAGAAAACCTACGAAAGAGATCAGGAGTCATAGACACAAGCAACACATACAAGAGATAAACGAGAGAATCACAGGGACAGAAGACCCCAGAGAAAACATTGACACAATAGTCAAGAAACCGCAAAATTCAAAAAGCTCCTAACCCAAAACATCCAGGAAATCCAGGACACAATGAGAAAACCAAGCCTAAAGATAATATGTATAGAAGAGACCAAAGGCTTGCAAATTAAAGGGCTAGTAAAAATCTTCAACAATATTTTAGAAGAAAGTTTCCCTACCTTAAGAAAAAGATGACAACGAACATACAAAAAGCCTGCAGAAATCATATTTGGATTGGAACAGAAAAGAGATTTCTCCTGTCACATAATAGTCAAAACACCAAATGCACAAAACAAAAAAGAATATAAAATCGGTAAAGGAAAAAGGTCAAGTGACATATAAAGGCAGACCTATCAGAATTACACCAGACTTCTCAACAGAGACTGTGAAAGCTAGAGGATCTTGCACAGATGTTACACAGACCCTAAGAGAACACAAATGCCAGTCCAGGCTACTGTATCCAGCAAAACTCTCAATTACAATAGATGTAGAAACCAAGATATTCCATGACAAAACCAAGTTCACACAATATTTTTCCACAAATCCAGCCCTACTACTAATAATAGATGGAAAACTCCAACAAAAGGAGGGAAACTACACCCTAGAAAAAGTAAGAAAATAATCTTGCAACAAACCCAAAAGAAGATAGTCACACAAAAATAATTCCACCTCTATCAACAAAAGTAACAGGAAACAAATCACTATTCTTTAATATATCTTAGCATTAATGGAATCATTTCCCAATAAAAAGACATAGACTAACAAACTGGATATGTAAACAGGACCCAGCATTTTGCTGCATACAGGAAATATAATTCAGTGACAAAGACAGACATTACCTCAGAGTAAAAGTCTGGGAAAAAATTTTCCAAGCAAATGGTCCCAAGAAACAAGCTGGAGTAGCCATTCTTTTTTTTTGAGTAGCCATTCTAATATCAAATAAAATCAGCCAAGTTAACCAAAAGTTATCAAAAAAGATAAGGAAAGACACTTTATACCTGTCAAAGGAAAAATCTACCAAGATGAATTCACAATTTTGAACAGCTATACTACAAATGCAATGGCAACCCCATTCATAAGAGAAACTTTCCTAAAGCTCAAAGCACACATTGCACCACAAACAATAATGGTGGGAGACTTCAACACCCAACTCTCATCAATAGACAGATCATGGAAACAGAAACTAAACAGAGATATGGTGAAACTAACAGAAGTTATAAAAAATGGATTTAGCGAATATCTACTGAACATTACATTCTAAAAGAAAAGAAACTACCTTCTTCTTATCACTTCATAGTACTTTTTCCAAAATTGACCTTCTAACTGGTCACAAAACAGGCCTCGACAGATATAAGAATATAGAAATAATCCCATGCATCCTATCAGATCACCATGGACTAATGTTGGCCTTTAGTAACAACAAAAACAACAGAAAGCCCACATACACATGTAAGCTGAACAACACTCGATGATAACTTGGTCAAAGAAGAAATGATGAAAGAAATTAAAGAGTCTTTGGAATTTACTGAAAATGAAGGTACAACATACCCAAATTGATGGAATATTGACAATGAAAGCAGTGCTAAGAGAAAACAAATAGCTCCTGTGTGCTCCAAAATGAAATTGGAGAGATCTCATGTACTAAACAGTTTATGGCATACCTGAAAAGCTCTAGAACAAAAAGAAGTACATATACCCTGAGGAGAGACTGCAGAAATAATCAAAACTCAAAAGCTGAAATAAACCATGTAGAAACAAAATGAACTGTACAAAGAATCTAAAAACAAAAAAAAAAACAAAAACAAAACCAGGAGCTGTTTCTTTGAGAAAATCAACAAGATAGATAAACCCTTAGCCAGCCTAACCAGAGGGCACAAAGGGTGTATCCAAATTAACAGAATTAGAAATTAAAACGGGAAACATAGCAACAGAAACTGAGAAAATTCAAAAAAAAATTATCAATCCTACTAAAAAAAATACCTGAAGAATCTGAAGGAAATGGACAATTTTCTACCAAGATACCAGGTACCAAAATTTAATCAGGATTGGATAAATGATCTGAACAGTCCTTTAACCCCTAAAGAAATAGAAGCAGTCATTTAAAGTCTCCCAACCAAACAAAACCCAGGACCTGATATTTATTTTCAAAGAACTAATACCAATATTCTTCAAATTATTCCAAAAAATAGAAACAGAAGAAACACTACCCAATTGATTCTTTGAAGTCACAATTATGCTAATGCCTACACCACACAAAGTCCCTACGATGAAAGAGAACTTCAGACCAATTTCCCTTGAGAATATCAATGCAAAGTTACTCAATAAAGTTCTCAAAAACCGTATCCAAGAAGATATCAAAATGACCATTCACCATGATCAAGTTGGCTTCATCCCAGGGATGCAGGGATGGTTCAATATACGGAAATACATCAAAGTAATCCACTGTATAAACAAATTAATAAACCAACAATCATTTCATTAGATGCTGAGAAAGCACTTGACAAAATTCAACACCCCTTCATGTTAAAAGTCCTGGAAAGATCAGGAATTCAAGGCTCATACCTAAACATAGTAAAAGCAATATACAGCAAAGCAGTAGCCAAATTCAAACTAAACAGAGAGAAACTTGAAGCAATCCCACTAAAATCAGGAACTAGACAAGGCTGCTCACTCTCTCTCTATCTATTAAATGTAGTATTTCAAGCCCTAGCCAGAGCAATTAGATGGGGAAAAAGAGGTCAAAGGGATAGAAATTGGAAATATTTCAAAATATCACTCTTTGAAGATGATGTGATAGTATACTTAATTGACCCCAAAAATTCCACCAGAGAACTCCCAAAGGTGATAAACAACTTCACCAATTTAGCCAAATATAAAATTAACTCAGTATCCTTCCTCTAATCAAAGGATAAACAGGCTGAGAATGAAATTTGTAGCTTCATAGTAGCTAAAAATGATATAAAATAACTTGGTGTGACTCTAACCAAGCAAGTGAAAGATCTGTATGAAGAGAACTTCAATTCTCTGTAGAAAGAAATCAAAGAACATCTCAGAAGATGGACAGATCTTCCATGCTCAAGGATAGGCAGGATTAATATAGTAAAAATGGCCATCTTGCAGAAAGCAATCTACAGATTCAACGCAATCCTCATCAAAGTTCAAACTCACTCATTTATAGAATTGGAAATAACTATATGCAAATTCATATGAAAAAGCAAAAAACACAGGATAGTGAAAATTCTTCTCAACAATAAAAGAACTTCTGGAGGAATCACCATCCCTGACCTCAAGCTGTATTACAGAGTAATCATGATAAAAATGACATGGTATTGGTACAGAGACAGGCAGCTACATTAATGGAATAGAATTGAAGCCCCAGAAATGATCCCACAAACCTATGGTCACTTGATCTTTGACAAAGGAGCTAAAACTATACAATGGAAAAAAGACAACATTTTCAACAAATGGTGCTAGTTCAACTGTAGTTCAGCATATAGAAAAATGCAATACAACCCCTGATCTCCTTGTACAAATCTAAAGTCCAAGTGGGTCAATGACCTGCACATAAAAAGAGATACACCAAAACTAATAAAGAAAATGGGGAAGGGACCCGAACACATAGGCTCAGGGGAAATTTTCCTGAACAGAACATCAATGGCATATGCTCTAAAATCAAGAATCAACAAATGGGACCTCATAAAACTGTAAAGCTTCTGTAAGGCAAAAGACACTGTCATTAGGACAAAATGGCAACCAACAGATTGGGAAAACATCTTTATGAATCCTACATCTGATAGAGGGCTAATATCCAAAATATTAAAGAACTCAAGAAATTAGAGACTCTAGAGAGCCAAATAACCCTATTAAAAAATTGAGTACAGAGCTAAACAAAGAATTCTCAACTGAGGAATGCCAAATGGCTGAGAAACACCTACAGAAAAGTTCAACATCCTTAGTCATCAGGGAAATGCAAATCAACACAACAATGAGATTCCACCTCACACCAGTCAGAATGGCTAAGATCAAAAAGTCTGGTGACAGCAAATGCTGGCAAGGATTTGGAGAAATAGGAACACCCGTCCATTGCTGGTGGGATTGCAAGCTGGTACAACCACTCTAGAATTCAGTCTGGTGGATCCTCAGAAAATTGGATATAGTACTAACTGAGGACCCAGCTATACCACTCCTGGGCATGCCCCCAAAAGATGCTCCAACATATAACAAAGACACATGCTCCACTATGTTCATAGCAGCCTTATTTATAATAGCTAGAAGCTGGAAAGAATCCAGATGTCCTTCCACAAATGAATGGATACAGAAAATGTGGTACATTTACACAATGGAGTACTACACAACTACTAAATTAATGACTACATGAAATTCTTAGGCAAAAGGATGGAACTAGAAAATATCATTCTGAGTGAGTTAACCCAGGCACAAAAGAGCATACATGGTATGCACTCACTGATAAGTGGATATGTCACAAAACTTGGAATACCTAAAAAAAAAAAATTCACAGACCATATGAAGCTGAAAAATAAGGCAGATCAATACGTGCATGCTTCATTCCTTCTTAGAAGGGAGAACAAAATACTCACCAGAGGAAATACAGGAACAAAGACTGAAGGAAAGGTCATCCAGAGACTGCCCCACCTGGGGATCCACCCCATTTGCGGCCTCCAAACCCAGTCACTATTGCTGATGTCATGAAGTGCTTGCTGACAGGAGCCAGATATGGGTGTCTTCTGAGAGGCTCGGTCAGAGCCCTAATGATACAGATGAGGATGGTGGCAGCTTACTATTGGACTAAACAAGGGAACCCTATTTGAGGAGTGAGAAAAGAGTGATGGAGCTGAAGGGGTTTGCAACCCCATAGGAAGAACAACAATATCAACCAACCAAACCTCACCAGTGTTTTCAGGGACTAAACCATCAACCAATGAGTACACATGGAGGGACCCATGACTCCAGCCACATATGTAGCAGAGGATGACATTGTCCTGCATCAATAGGAGGAAAAGCCCTGGGTCCTTTGAAGGCTCAGTAGCCCAGGGTAGAAGAATGCTAGACAGGGCTGTGAGGTGGGAGCAGGGAGAGGTGGGAGAGGAGAGGTGGGAACTTGGAAAGGGGATAACATTTGAAATGTAAATACATAAAATATCCAACAAAAAGACTTGAAAGACAAGGAAAAATGTTCGAGATGTAATAAAGATACTTTATATCAGTAGATTTGATATGCTGAAATTTGAGAAGTGCTGAATGATCTAGCTGTAGAATCCTATTCAGTCCTAGAAAAGGATTCCAGGTCTTAACTACAGGTACTCATTATTATTGTGACTACAACTCTCCCATGAGAGAAGCATGATGATGGAGGATATTTTCCCCTTGTTCCATGCCTTTTGTCATTAAAAGGAGATATAGAAAAGTGACAGTATGTTATGAAGGGAAAATAGAATAATGGGCATGGGGAGATGTGAGAATGGAGATTGGGAGATGGCTGCGACTTTCTGAAGGAGAAAGAAAATACTGGGGCGGGGGGAGAATTCTAAGAATAATTTTAGCAGCTGAGGAAAACATATTTTGTGTACTAAAAGCACATATGTAATATAGAACTCTCTGTGTGTATGTGCATGTGTGTGTGTGAGTATGTGTGTAGAGATATAAAAACAAAATTCATCACTGAAGAAATAAAGCTTATAAATGAGTCATAGACCATTTAACAAAAACTCATACCACTCATGGGAAATCTCCCTTTGAGTGGTTGGCCAGAAGAGTCCAAGATAAATTACTGCTAAAACCCTTGGTTGCCTCCCAGAACTTGAAGGGAAGAGACCATTGCTGAATGCACCACACACTTTGGGCCTGGGATTTGGAGGAATTGAGGTGGAATTGACCTAGAATCCTCCACTTCAAGGACAGCTCTCAGGGCATCCAAAGTTGCTGTGAAAATTGCCAAGGATGAGCAATTGGAAGTCTTATCCAGTTTAAAGCCTTTGAAGACAACCATAGCAATATATATCCAAAGGGGCAATAGTGGGATTTATATCTTGGGAATAACTAGCAAACACTTAAACAGACTTATTCCCATGCTTAATAGGAGAGAAAGTAGTTATGCCTAATGTTATAAACCCAGGCAACTACCTTTGGCTGGTAAGGTCATGGATTCTGGAGGATAATCTACTATCACATTTCTAAAGTAGTATAATTGTGAACTACATCCTAAATATTCAGTCTTATATACACAGGTAGACACGTCTGTTACTGATAAGAAGCTTTTGTTTTCTATCAGACAGAAACCATCACAGAAATCTACAACTGGGAAAAATGCAGAGAACAATTGTTACAACCCCCACAGCTAAGGTTCAGAGATCATTGCTGAAGAACAGACAAAGATAGTAAGAGTCAGAGGACCAGAACACCTGTTGTAAAACCGTGTTCATGAAATAATAATGGCATAGATAATTAAATAAGACCTGTCCAATAACAACACCAGTTGGCATTTCAAGGGAGGTGGCATAAATTTCACAATATCCCACACTAGATGAAGAGCTATAAGCAATTATTGGCTGCTAAAGAGAAAGAATCAATATCTCCAGGGAAAGCTCTTTAATAGATTATCCAATCTAAAGTGGTCATTCCTATACATCTATACATATAAGAAACACTAAAAGGATGCATCGAGTTGTATTTATATAGTCATATGTATGCATATACAGGAAACAATAATGAATTGGGGTGGGGACACAGGAGGAGATGGAGGGAGAGAGAATGGAGCAGAAGGAGTAAAAATTTAGCACACATTATAAAATTCTGAAAATTAATAATAAATTAAATATTTTAATAATTAAGTAAAAAGAACATTAAACATGCCTTTTCCATAAATACAGTAAGAGCTGACAAAATATTTCCCAGGCTAACAACTCCAGCTCTTATCTGGATATACATTTGCTAATTCATTCATCTATTCACTTACTTTTTGTTCAGTCACTGAACTGGATAGTTTGTAATTGGCAACTCAATACAACTGGTCATCTGGGAAGAGGGAACCTCAGTTGAAGGGTTGACTTGATCAAATTGGCCTATGGATGTCTGTAGGGAGTTGTCTCGATTACATGACAGGGCCTATCCCAATATAGGCAGAACTGTTCCTTAAGGAGAATGTCCTGGACAGTATAACAAATCCAAGTGGGAAGAAGCCCAGAAGTGGACCAGTGAGCCACATTTCTTTAATGATTTCTACTTTAGTGTCTGCTTGAATTCCTGTGCTGACTTCCCTCAATGATGAATTGTGACCTGGAAACAAACCTTTGCCTCCCCTCACTATTGGTTATCATATGAACAGAGAAGGAAACTAGATCAATCGCTTATTCCACAAATATTTAAGAACCTCTCAGGTATCAGGCACTGGTGCTGTACATTAAGGATATAGAAAAGTAGGTGATGGCAAGCACATACAAGAAACCAATCCCAGTACTTGGATCTAGAGTTTCAGATTTCATAGTGGTGCTGATCACTTCAACATCTACCATTCAATACCACCAATACAGAATATAACTGTCATTGCTAGTTTCTTTTCATCAACTCTTGATTAATAAAAGTCTGACAGCTGAAATGATTTTAATTAAAAAAAAACAATTTAGGTAGGTTTGAAGATTTGGTGATTAAACAGCCCTCTTTCTAGAATGTGAGATTAATGAGGCCAGTTAAGTCAGTGGTTATTTTGTGCCATGATATATTTAAAATACTAAGAACAACATTCATTACATAGTAGTAGTCAAGAAATATTTGTGATTTACCCACACCTGTCTTCATTTTATAGAATTTTCAATATATATTCTTTATACGAAAGGTCATTGACTAAACATTATTTTAATATGTACAAAATACTTTCACATGTATAAATACCCACCATAAAACCAAAGATTATACATCCAACAGAGTTTTGGTTTATGAAATGGGGTCATCCTACTCATAACACATCTCCCTGAATTTTGACTATTTAAGCCAATAATTAGCTTTGCAAAACTAAGTCCCTTAAGAGCACACAGGCCAAATATAGTTTTTGGTTCCTGGAAAGACTTTCCAGTTGAATCAGATCCAGTGTTTTGGCTAAAAGTTAGGCAAGCTTTGCGCTTGTTGGCTGGCCTCAGGAAAGACCAGCCTGGCCTAAGAAAGTTTCTGGCACTTGTTTCTCTTTCTAATGTTGCTGCCATGGATACCCATGGTTAGAAAGCAAAGGGGAAAATGTCAGATGCCAGACATAGGCCAGTGAGAGGCTGAAGCACTGGCAGTAGAAAAAACAAGGTTGGTCCTTATCCACCAGCTAGAGAAGAGTCCCTTGACAGACTGGAAGCTCTTGAGAAGATGGTGGCCGGCTAGCACTCACTGATCTGCTGAATTGATTAACCTTAAAGCTCATGGCAGGAGGACCCTTTAGGTCAAGAGTACAAACACTAACAAGTTAAAGTCTTCTTGATAGGATCTTCGTCAAGATGCCTTGTTTGATAGAATTGAGAATGGAACAAATATAGTTACATACTACACATATGAGGGATGAATTCCTTTCCAGGCTGTGGAACCAAACTATGAATGGTTAGAGTTCTTCAGAGTTCATCTTGATCAAAGGGAGGAGAAACTGGAACTCTATATATGTGCAAAAGATAATGCATACATACTCATCTGTCTTTTTACATTAGTATACAGAAGGCTGGAGAGATGGCTTGTTTGTTAAGAGCATTGGCTGCTCTTCCAGAGAATATAGGTTTGTTCCCAATAGCTACAAAGCAGCTTCTGACTGTCTAACACTCCAGGGCATCTGGTACCTTCTTGTCTTTGTGGACACACACATGGTATACAAAGTTATCAGTTTCTTTAAGACATTTTCATACATACTTTTGGTTGTTAGTTCTTCCTGTCTTCCCTTCTCAGCTTTGGTTAGCTTGGTCCTGCTCTGGAGACACAATTTTAGTCTTCTGTGACCTTTAGAGGTTATAGCATTCCAACAAAAATTCATAAAGTTCAAGTTCATAATCTTAGTTTACCTCACCCTATGAAATATATATTTACCTGAGATTCCCCATAGATCAAGCATTTGCCATAAATAATGAATCACAAGGTGGGCAGTGAAAAAGAAACAGAAGTAATCATCTCATAGGTCAGGACACTAGAGGTCCAATATCAGTCTGTCTGCAGAGACAACGGTTCTGTGTGTTTTGCCTGGCTTCTGGTGCTTTCCCAGTAACCCTTTTTGCTTCTGATCTTATAGATACTGCAACCCAATTAATGCCTTCATCTTTTTAATTATTAATTATTTATTTACTTATATACCAATGCTGCCTCCCTCCCAGTCCTCTTCTCTCACAGAGATCTTCCCCTCACCCTCTCCCATTTGACTATAAGAGGGTGGCTCCCCTAGGGCATCAAGTCTCTACAGTATTAGGCACATCCTCTCCCTCTGAGGCCAGACAAGGCAGCTCTCTGTTATATACATGCTCAGGCCTTCAGACATGTTCTTCACTTGGTGGGGAGCTCTCAGGTATCTAGGTTGGTTGACATTGTTGGTCTTCCTGTGGAGTTGGCATCCCCTTCAGGTCCTTCAATCCTTCCCTAACTCTTCCATAGGGGTCCTCAACCTCAATCCAGTGCTTGGCTATGATTATCTGTATCTGTCTCAGTCACCTGCTGGGTAGAACCTTTCAGAGAACAGCAACACCAAGCTCCTGTCTGCAAGCACAACACAGCAACAGTAATAGTATAAGGGATTAGTGCCTGCCCATGGGATGGATGTCAAGTCGGACCAGTCACTGGTCGCCCATTCCTTCAGTCTCTGCTCCATCTTTGTCCCTGCTTATCTTTTAGACAGGAGTAATTTGAGTTGAAGATGCTCCACTGTGTTTATTATAGCAACCTTACTTGGAAGAGCCAGAAACTGGAAGCAATCCAAATGTTCCTCCAGCAAAGAAGGGACACTGAAAATGTGGTTCATTGATACAATGAAATACTATCCACCTATTAAAAACAAAGGGCATCATGAATTTTGTAGGCAAATGGATGGAACTACAAAATATCATCCTGAGTGACAACATGCATGGTATGTACTTGCTGATATGTGGATATTAGACAAAAAGTAAAGAATATCCATGATACACCCCATAGACCCAAAGAAGATAAACAATAAGGAAGGACCAAGTGAAGACGCTTAAATCCCACTTAGAAGAGGGAACAAAATAGTCCATGGGAGACAGAGAGAGAAGGAAGGGCCTGTGGGAGAGCGGGAATGGTTGGGAATGAGGACAGGATCAGGAATGGGGGTACCGGAGAAAGCCCAGAGGCCAGAGAATGAATGGAAATACAGTTGCTGGGGGCAGAGTGGAGGTAGAGGCAATCTCTAAAAAGTCCCAGAGATCTGTTACAGGACTCAATGTGGGTGACCTTAGCTGAAATGGCCAACAGTCGGGATATGGAACCTGAAGAGACCACCTTTAGTAGTCAGAGAGGACCTGCAGTGGAGAACTGGGGACACCAACCCACCTACAAAACTTTCTGCCTTCATCTTTATGTGACATTCTCTGTACACATGCCTGTCTCCAAATTTCTTCCTCATGGAGGGCCCAGTCAAAGTGGATTAAATCCATCCCATACCAATATGATCTTTGCTTAATTACTATACCTTTATTTACCCCATTTCCACATAATCTATATTTCAAAGTACTTGGGCTTAGAACTTTGATACAAGAATATAGTGGTGACACAACTCAACCCACACTATCAAATATCATCTCTAACTACAATACCTTCCTTTCAGGTATAGATGTTGATCATAACAGCTAATATAACTTATCTTAGACAGTGCTGCTTTTTAAATAGCATAATTTATGAAACATTATTATGGTGATAATAACTCAAAAAGATAGGGAAATAGAAGAAGCAAAAAAAAGTATATTGTTCTTATTCCAGCAATGGCTTAAAGGGGATGAAGAGATGATGGTGGCGGATGAGCAGAGCTAGACAGGCCGGTCTAAAGTGACTTAATTGGTCCTCACCTGGCAAGCATCTGCAAGATATTTGCCACAGGGGGTGAAAATCAAAGTTTCTTGTTACTCAGACCCTGTTTTCTAGCACATTGTAGAAGCTGCTGGCTCTTCAAATTGAACAGATTGCTCTGAACTGAAGGAAGAAAGCAACACAAACACAGCTGAAGCGTTTTCAATATGCAAGAGGAAATGGGCAAACAAGAGGAACAAGCACCCTCAACAGGAGCGGAGGGGGTTGAGTGCACAGAAGAGACATTTGCTGAAACCTCAAATTTCTACACAGCTAGCCATGAGGTGGCATAGGGCTGGCGAATTCCTTCTTGCCATTAGAGGAGAGAGGGGATTAGATGTGTTGTTCATTTTTCCCCACAGTCTCATATAGCTAGCTTTAAACTTTCTAAGTACTAGATAATGATCGTGAGCTCTGAGCCTCTGACTTCCACTCTCTAACGCCTGGATTACAAGTATATATCCTATCATACCTTGCTGAGGTGGATTGTTTAAAGCAAATGTTGATTAGCCAGCTAGGCACAAGGGCTTTTATTAGGAGGGAGGGGGCTGTGCTTTAGCAAATGCACCACAATGCTGACTTTGTTTCCCAACTTTACAAATATAAAAAAACCAACAAAATAAACAAACACACCGCCCTCCCCTAACTTTCTTATATTCCATGCAACAGAGTCAAGAAGAATGCCTCAGGCTACTGAGGTAACAGATTTCCAGAGGGACCAGGAGAGTGACATACTGATATGGAGAGATGATTACTTGCTAGGGCTAGGGTAGTATTCATGGGTGTATTGTCAAAATCTCTTGCTGACATGAAGATAACACAGATCAAAAGGTAATATGAAAATACTGTAAAGTGTACTTGAACTCTGAGAACAGAAATGATTCCACTATCAAGGTATTCTACCCAGACCACAGTGCAGCTTACCCCTCAGTTGAAGGAAACCCATCCCTCTGCGGCCAAGAATATGCATGCCTCCCAGACTTCTCATGAATCCTTCCAGCCTTCGCCACTCCAGGCTTCCTTGCTGACTATCCATTCTGCATTGATCTAGTCTTTAGTAGCACTGATTATTGTATAGGGGAAATGTGGGTCCTTTGGGGGAGTTCTTAGTCTCATTAATAAAAGGTTTTAAGAATGGACTTAGAGGGAACCTCAAGGACAATTTTATTAGAGTTTAGAAGAAAATTAGTAAGGTCAGCAAGCTGTACAGTTCAGTAGCTACCTGGACAAGAAAAAGGGGCCTGAGAATTAAAAAAGCCACGGCACTTAATCTGGCCTTCAGGTAAACACATGACAGAGAAGCAGCCGTGTGGCCTGGAGGGAGGCTTTAGAGAAAGAGAACAACTCTAGAGGAAAAGCCCTGAGTTTTAATAAAAGTGTACATTGAAAAGAGATTGAAAGAAGAATAAGGTAAAGTTATGTGTTAGAAAAGCAGACAGACTTAGAAGTCTCGCTTAGAAGATGCAGCTTCTGCACTGGGAGTACAGATTGGATTTGGATTCTGGGAAGCCAAAGTACAGTTTCTCATTACATAATGAAATGTTATGCCTATTTCTTTAGCAGGACTTAAGGCAAGTCCCCTTCACAGGTGTGCTCCCTTAGCCAAGGTGATTGACTCAATCTATGTTGGGTCTTCCTCCAGCCCAGAGGTTACAGTCTCATTCATGACTGACCACTTTGCTGTAATAATTTTGTTAAACTCAATTATGCTCTCTCACATTCTGGCTGGACCCACAGCATTCTCCCTGTGTCTATTAGGTGGTGACTGTATGAGTTAGTGTCTCAACAATTTGAGGACCCCTGACTATTGTTTTTACATGAAAACTTTTGCCTCAGTATACAAATTTAATAATTCAAATCATTGTGTCTCAGGGATGGTAATATAGTATTATTCTAAATAAAAGTATCCTTATTATCTTAGCATGTGTTTTAACACCCAAAACAGAGGGTAGAGTTGAATGAAGATGGAGCGTCACATGTGAAGACACAAGAAAGCAGAGGGAGAGAGAGAGGGCCAGAACTATAAGTACAATGAAGCCCTGATCAAGACTATCAATGATCTCTCCGTCATCTGTATCTTCTGTTTAAGGCACTCCCAGAATACCCAAAATAGGCTCCATTGGGGTCCTTTTTGCTCATTCTAGTGTTTTTCTCCATTATAGGATGGTGGTTAACCAGATGTGATAGGACATGCTTGTAATCCAGGAAGTTAGGGAGTAGAGGTAGGAATCTCAGGGTTCAAGCAAGTTCAAAGCTAGTTATATGAGACCCCATTGATCCTTTTGAGACTTTAATTCAACTGTATGTCATTTAACTATTGGCTCCTAGCAGAAGGTTCATGGCTGCTATGGTTTACTGATTTTTTTTTCTTGCTTGAAGTACACTGACTACTCAAAGCCAAGTGCTTTTCTGGCATGATTCAATGTCTTTCTCTTACAGAAAGAGACTGGTCATTTGCCAGCCACAAAGAGAAATGGCAAAACACCTGGTGTCACAATGGAGATATATATATATATATATCAACAAATCTGTTATTTTCTATCTTTTGCTCAAAACTTCCTAATTCATTCACTGAGAATTCATTTCATTAAGATTTGGATGAACACTAGTAGTTTTTATGGACAACAAAATAAAGGTCCTGTGCTCAGAGCATCATGTCTATGAAGAAAGATATTAATTTGAACAAGTTAGATGGGGTGGAGTGATGGCTCAGACGTTAAGAGTTCTTGTAGAGGACATGGGTTCTGATCCCAGCCTCCACATGCTATCTGTCAACCACTCATAACTTTTGTTCCAGGAGATCCAATGCCCTCCTCTGACCTCTGTGGTCCCAAGCATGCATGTGGCTCATATACACTTGGGTACACACACATATGTGTATTTGTTTAAAGAAGAAACATAAGCAAGTCAGTGGTTGTGGAGTGGCACAGTGCTGGAAGAATAAGCAAAGACTAATTACAGTAATTAAAAACATTTTGTCGTAGTGTGTGCCTGGCCAATAAAATGGCACCATTTTTTTTCATTGCTATATTGATACACATCCTATTTGCTCAGTAAATATTCCCAATGTAGCTGTGCTGACTCATTGCTGGAAATAAGAGGATATCCTGCCAGTATGAATGAAGAAAGGAGAACCACAAGGTAGAACGGAGAGTCTAGGAAGGAAGGAAGAAGTCTAGGAGAAAAGGTTGGTAAGGGTCCGATAACAGAAATGTTCATCCTTCATCTTTTATCATAAAATTAATGCTTAGAAAAAGGAATTGATGTGGTAAAGATATAATAACTCATCTCACTCAGCCCCATATAATGCTTGATTCCCCTTGAGACTATCATTACAAACATATGCCCACAAAAGAAAAAAGTTTTGTGAGAGAAAATGGAATTTAGGCTGACTCCTCGGAAATCTTACCTCTTCTCTCTCTCTGCTAGAGCTCAATTTCAGAGCCCCACACAAGGGTAAAACATTCAGTCATTGGGTCTTGGTCCTTGAAAACTAAAAGAAAGATTTGGAAATGGCAATGCCCTAAAGACTCTAAGAAAATATCATGCATTTTCAGAGAATAATTTCGAGTGACAAATTGCTTAGAGTATAAGAGGATATAAAGAGAGGAGTGGAGAATGCAGAGAAAAACATGGTAGAAGTTAGATCGTGAAGACTTTTAAGTACAGGCCACCTAATAGAAAGTTGATTCAATAGTGAGTAGGGAATCTTTGGTAAGTGTAGAGCAGGGGAGAAGATATATTGTTTAAAATGGATTTAGAAGATCCTCGGGAGTGGGAACTCGCAGGAACCAGGACGAGTGTCATCATTTATAATGTCACAGCCTCAGGGGTAGGGTCACATCTTGTGCCCTAAACCAGGTATGCCCACCCATCCTCAATAAGTCAATTAAAAGAGTCAAATTAATAGTGGAAAAAAACAGGTATTAAATGTGGTCAGATTGGGAAGAGAGACAAAGAGATTCAGCAACCATCACACCAAATCTTGCCCATCTTTGGTTTCTGAAGTGAGATTAAAGTTTACATAGAGCAGACCTGTGGGCCATAACCCTTATATGGGGTCGAAGAGCACTTTCTCAGATGACTTTACATAAGGCCATCATAAAACACAGATATTTATGTTACGGTGTCTAGACAAGAAACACAGTTATGAGGTAGCAACAAAATAATTTTATGATTGAGGTCATCACAGTGTGAAGAACTGTATTAAATAGCTGGAGCATTAGAAAGATCGAGAAGCATTGAAATAGAAGGACAAGAATGTGTCTGTCTTAGCAGTCCCAGTCTAGGTATGGTCCCACTCACCTCTCCCCCATCAGCATTTAGCCTTCATCTGATCATATATGGTAGTCTGACAAGTTGTTAGAACTTTGTGATACGTGTTTCCTGGAAACAAGTTCAGCTCTGACTAAGGCTTCCCCTTTTTCCAGCATGCGATTCCTGGGGAAATCCCATTTCTTTGGAGTACATTGGTTCAATAGTCTGATAATCAGGTTGAGAAACACAAGTGTAATTTTAGGATACCTTCATTCTTCCCAGGTCCATTACTCCAAGGCAAACAAGAGACTGGAAAAAAGACTGTAAGTTGGAGTCTTGGGGATAGAATGAGAGCTCCAGTTGAGGTGAAAAACTGCAAATAGCAAAAACTTTTTAAGAGTGGAACCTGGTGATGTCTGTGTGTGTGTGTGTGTGTGTGTGTGTGTGTGTGTGTGTGTGTGTGTGTCTGTGTCTCTGTGTGTGTGTCTGTCTGCCTGTCTGTCTGTCTGTATCATCAGCAGTTAGAGATGATTAAGAGCTAGAACATCTGCTAATTACTTTGGTCTTTGGAACAAAATAAAATATACGAATAAAATAGCATAACAAGGCATATCAAAACTACAGAAGTTCGAAGGCTGGAGCAAGAACAGGTGGAGTATAAAACCAAAGCCTGTTTCGAAACAATAAAATAAAAAAAAATCCAACATAGGTGTTATAAATCATCATTCCTGAAAGAAGCTGTGTCTGCAAAAACTGATTAGAACAGAAGTGATATGGAAAGGCTGCCATGCTGGAGGCCCAGAGTGTAAATGTACTTTATCTTTGCTTAGCTTTAGCCTCCTGAATAGGCATTCTTAGCCCAACGCTGTGTCAGAACTATCATCTCACTACTAATCGATGAAAATATTTTGGAGTCTATCAACTTATCAGACTAATAGTTCCCACAAATCCAAAAGCTATGAATGTCATCAGGTAGAATCTGAGTCCTGCAGGACAGATTCTCTCATTGTTCTGTAACTGCCTTTCCCATGTAATCAATGAATTATTTGCCTTGGTATATCTTTATTTTGTTACTATAAAAATTTATGAAACTGCTTCCATGTGGGAACTTGCAGTAACAGAATATGATGGTTTGAATGAGAATGGACCCCATAAGTCCATGCATTTGAATTCTTAGTCATCAGTTGGTGGACTTTTTGAGAAAGGATAAAAGGATTGAGAGGCACTCTGGAAATCAGTCTGGAGTTTCCTCAGAAAATTGGACACAGTACCGGAGGACCCAGACATACCACTCCTGGGCAGATACCCAAATGATGCTCCAACATATAACAAGGACACTTGTTCCACTATGTTCATAGTAGCCTTATTTATAATAGCCAGAAACTGGAAAGAACCCAGATGCCCTTCAACAGAGGAATGAATTCAAAAATGTGGTACATCTACACAATGGAGTACTACTCAGTTATCAAAAACAATGACTTCATGAAATTCTTAGGCAAATGGATGGAACTAGAAAATATCATCCCGAGTGAAGTAACCCAGTCACAAAACAAGATACATGGTATGCACTCACTGATAAGTAGATATTAGCCTAAAAGCTTGAATTATCCAAGATACAAACCACAGACTACATGAAGCTGAAGAAGGATGACCAAAATGCAGATGCTTCAGTTCTTCTTAAAAGGGGGAACAAAAATATTCATAGGAGGAGATATGGAGACAAAGTTTGGAGCAGAGACTGAAGGAAAGGCCATTTAAAGCCTGCCCCACCTGGGAATACAGCCCATATATATAAAGTCACCAAACCTAGACAATATTGATAATGCCAAGAAGTGCATGCTGACAGAAGCCTGATATAGCTGTCTCCTGAGAAGCTCAGCCAGAGCATGACAAATACAGAGGCGAATACTAGCACCAAACCACTGAATTGAGAATGGGGTTCCCCTTGGACAAATTAGAGAAAAGATTGAAGGAGCTCAGGGGTTTTCAACCCCAAAAGAACAACAATGTCAACCAACCAGAGCTCCCAGGGACTAAACCACTACCCAAAGACTACACATGGGCAGGCCCATGTCTTCAGCTGCATATGTAGCAGAGGACAGCCTTATTGGTCACCAATGGAAGGAGTAGCCCTTGGTCCTGCCAAGGCTGGAACCCCCAGTGTAAGGGAATGTCAGGGCAGGGAGCAGGAAAGAGGTGGGTAGTTGGGGAGGGAGAACACCCACATAGAAGAAGGGGGAGGGGGGATAGGGGGTTATGGATATGAAAACAGGAAAGGGAATAACATTTGAAATGTAAATAAAAAATATACCCAATTAAAAAAAAAAGAAAAAAGAGTAAAAAGGGTTGGGAGGTGTGGAATTATTAGAGTAGTGATGGCTTTAAGTGTGTCTCTTGGAGTAGTCTTTGAAATTTCAAAAGCTCATTTCATGTCATGTCTACTCTCTCTCTCTCTCTCTCTCTCTCTCTCTCTCTCTCTCCTCTCGTCGTGTGTGTGTGTGTGTGTGTGTGTGTGTGTGTGTGTGTGTGTGTGTGTGTGTGTGTGTGTGTGTGTGTGCATCCCCAACCTCCTCTCTCTCTCTCCTGGCTGCCTGCCTGCTCCCTGTGGATTAGGATGTAAATAATGCTTTCAGCTACTTCTCCAGCACCATTGCCTCCCTGCCTGCTGCAGTCTTCCCTGATATGATAATAATGGCCTACCCCTCTGAAGCTCTGAAGTTGTAAGAAAGCCCCCAATTAAATAATTTCTTAGTATTAAAAATAGACTTTTTTCTTTTATGAAAGTTTCCTTAGTTATGGTGTCTTTTTCAAGAATTAGAATAGTAGCTAAGATACTTAGCTTTACAATCCTGGGCCTTGGTTCCTTAGACTTGTCTTCAGAAAAATCTATCTTTTATTTCCTTCAAAGAGGGAGCTGTGTTTTATATCAAGAGTGTCATACTGAACAAAAATCAATCTCAAGACCAGGCCATCTGACAATCTGATGAATAGTAACCCATTAAACTCAGCAACCCTCCATGTGTGTACCATTCTACCAGTAAGACTAACTTCTCTTTGCTCTTTTAAGTGACCTATTTATTTAAAAAAAAAAAAACCATCCTTCATTCAGAACTCCGAATGTGAAAATCACTTCTTGAATTTTGCTAATTAACATTGTTCTTTCATAGTTTTATGCATCTACACTGTATGTTCCAGTTATTTCCAATCTCACCTGCTTTGCTGTGGTCACATGATGGTTAGCACTATCATTGGGCAGTTTAGAAAAAAAGAAAGAAAAAAAATTACTCTTGTTTGTTGAGAATAAATGGATCATGACAGACTAAGTGACCTTCATTAGCTTGTTTCCTTATCGTAAAAAGAGCCCCAGGTAAAGGTAATCCATCCCCTCAAGCCCTTTAATCTCACCTAAACCATATTGCTTCTCTGAATGAAATATAGCCAGGGAAGAACATCATTCACTGAACCTTCTCACAAGCTGTGTGGTTACTGGTTGAATTAGTAAAGGAAGCCCATGTGATCATCATAATAAACAGCACTTCTTTCATCTATTCATATTGATAATTTCTGCTACAAATAAAATGAAAGCCTCAAAAGCATTCTCCTGGGGGCTATGAAACTGAATTATATGCATGTACAAAAATTAAGTAAAATATTTTTAAAGTAACTTCCAGGTGAGTAGCAATGTATGACTCAGTGCCAATCCTTGCCCATGTCTGAGAACAGACACAAAGGGAAATGGAGGAGTCAGCCAGATCAGCTCCAAAAAGAAGACAGAAACAATCTACATACTAGCAATAAAATGAAAGGCAAGTAAAAGACTTAAGGAAAGACTTCCTAAACTTCAGTTAGGAAAATTATGTTCCTGGCTCCAACTGCATATGTAGCAGAGAATGGCTTTGTTGGCACCAGTGGAAGGAGAAGCCCTTGGTCCTGCCAAGGTTGGACCCCCAGTGCAGGGGAAAGTCAGTGGGGTGGTGATAAGGGGCATGGATGGGAGGGAAACATCCTTATGGGAGAGGGCATGGTGGGAGGGGATAGGGGGCTTATGCACAGGAAACCGGGAAAGGGAATAACATTTGAAATGTAAATAAAGAAATATATCGCCCAAATCCCATGGGAGAAAGAGCTGAACACCCAGAAGTTTGGTCAATCCTAAGACTGAAGGACAGACAGCCACTTCTGCCCACCTTTGCCCACCTCCCTGGCCCAAGAGGAAACTGCATAGTGCCTCTGGACACAGGAATATAGGAGCAGTCAGCTGCAGGAACCCGCTGTCCAGGTCTGTGCCCAAATTGAATTGAACCGGTCAAACAACTCCCTTGACAAAAATCCCATGGGTAGGAGAGCTGGGCCCTCACAAGTGTGGACACTCCTGAGAAATCAGAGGAGACTACTCTTTGCCCACATTCCCGACCCAAGAGGAAAAAACCTAGTGCCATCTGTGCCCCTGCACACAGGGAGCTAGGAGCAGTCAGGGGCAGGACCTGTACAGACTCTGCCCTTGTCGAGAGCTGAAAACCAGCCGCCAAGAGCGACCACATGCCTGGGAGCAGAACACTCTGTTCCCAGAACCACCTGAAAGAAAACAGGAAAAGAAGGTCTGCAGCAGTGCTGACATACAGGCCTACAGGAGGGTCAAGCAACCTTAAGAAACAGCAAGACAAGCTAACACAAGAGACAACCTGATGGCGAGAAACAAAAACAGGAACCCAAGCAAGAGAAACCAAGACTCCTTGGCATAATCAGAGCCCAGTTCTCTCATCAAGGCAAATACTGGATACCCAAACACATTTGAAAAGCAAGACTTAGATTAAAAAATCACATTTTATCATGATGATGGAGGACTTTAAGAAGGTCATAAGTATCTCCCTTAAGAAAATACAGGACAATACAAGTAAACGAGTGGAAGCCCTTAAAGAGGAAACACAAAAATCCCTTAAAGAATTACAATAAAACGCAACCAAACAGGAGAAGGAATTGAATAAAACCATCCAAGAGTTAAAAATGGAAATAGAAAAAATAAAGAAAGCACAAAGGGAGACAACCCTGGAGATAGAAAATGTAGGGAAGAGATCAGGGGTCATAGATGCGAGCATCACCAACAGAATACAAGAGACAGAAGAGAGAATCTTAGGAGCAGAAGATACCACAGAAACCATAGAAACAACTATCAAAGATAATGTAAAACGCAAAAGCTCCTAGCCCAAAACATATGGGAAATCCAGGATACAATGAGAAGATCAAACCCAAGGATTATATGTATCAAAGAGAGTGAAGTCTCCCAACTTAAAGGGCCAGTAAATATCTTCAACAAAATTATAGAAGAAAACTTCCTTAACCTAAAGAAAGAGATGTCCACAAACATACAAGAAGCCTATAGAACTCCAAATAGATTGGACCAGAAAAGAAATTCCTCCCATCACATAATAGTCAAAACACCAAATGCACAAAACAAAGAAAGAATATTAAAAGCAGTAAGGGAAAATGGTCAAGTAACATATAAAGGCAGACCTATCAGAATTACACCAGACTTCTCACAAGAGACTACGAAAGCCAGAACCTGAGTAGATGTCATACAGACCCTATGAGAACACATTCCAGCCCAGGCTAAGAGATCCAGCAATACTCTCAATTAACATAGAGGAGAAACTAAGATATTCCAAGACAAAACCAAATTTACACAATATCTTTCTACAAATCCAGCCCTGCAAAGGATGTTTAGATGGAAAATCCCAACACAAGGGGGAAAACTGCACTCTAGAAAAAGCAAGAAAGTAATCTCCTCACAACGAAACCAAAAGAAGAGAGACACGCAAACATAATCCCACCTCCAAATATGAAAATAACAAGAAGCAACAATCACTATTCCTTAATATCTCTCAACATCAGTGGACTCAATTCCCCAATAAAAAGACGTAGATTAACAGACTGGATAAGTAAAGAGGACACAGCATTTTGCTGCATACAGGAAACTAACCTCAGAGACAAAAACAAACACTACCTCAGAGGAAAAGGCTGGAAAACTACTTCCCAAGCAATTGTCCAAAGAAGCAAGTTGAAGTAGCCATTCTAATATCAAATAAAATCGACTTTCAATTAAAAGTCATCAAAAAAGATAAGGAAGAACACTTCATATTCATCAAAGGAAAAATCCACCAAGATGAACTCTCAATCCTAAATATCTACGCTCCAAATACATGGGCACCTACATACATAAAAGAAACCTTACTAAAGCTCAAAACACACATTGCACCTCACACAATAATAGTAGGAGATTTCAACACCCTACTCTCATCAATGGACAGATCATGGAAACAGAAACTAAACACAGACATAGAGAAACTATCAGAAGTTATGAACCAAATGGACTTAACAGGTATTTATAGAACATTCCATCCTAAAACCAAAGGATATATCTTCTTCTCAGTACCCCATGGTACATTCTGCAAAATTGATCATATAATCAGTCATAAAACAGACTTCAACAGATACAGGAAGATAGAAATAATCCCATGCATCCTATCAGATCACCACAGACCAAAGCTGGTCTTCAATAACAAAAAAACAACAGAAAGCCCACATATACATGGAAGTTGAACAATGCTCTATTCAATTATAGCTTGCTCAAGGAAGAAATAAAGAAAGAAATTTCAGACTTCTTAGAATTTAATGAAAATGAAGGCACAGCATATGTAAATGTATGGGACACAATGACAGGAGTCCTAAGAGGAAAACTCATAGCTCTGAGTGCCTCCAAAAAGAAACTGGAGAGAGTATACATCAGCAACTTGACAGCAAAGAGGAGTAGAAGGAAATAATCAAATTCAGGGTTGAAACAAAGCAGAAACAAAAAGGACTATACAAAGAATCAAGAAAACCAAAAGCTGGTTCTTTGAGAAAATCAACAAGATAGATAAATGCTTAGCCAGACTAACCAGAGGGCACAGAGTGAGTGTCCAAATTAACAAAATCAGAAATGGAAAGGGAGACATAACAACAGAATCTGAGGAAATTCAAAAAATCATCAGATCCTACTACAAAAGCCTATATTCAATATAACTGGAAATTCTGGTGGAAATGGACAATTTTCTAGATAAACACTAGGTACCAAAGTTAAATCAAGAACAGATAAACCATCTAAACAACCACCCAACTCCTAAAGAAATGAAAGCATTTATTAAAAGTCTCCCAACCAAAAAGAGCACAGGACCAGATGGGTAGTACAGAATTCTATCAGACCTACATAGGAGACCTCATACCAATACTATCCAAACTATTCCACAAAACATAAACAGATGGAGCACTACCGATTTCCTTCTACGAAGTCCCAATTACACTTATACCTAAACCACACAAAGACTTAACAAAGATAGAGAATTTCAGACCAATTTCTCTGATGAATATTCATGCAAAAATATTCAATAAAATTCTTGCAAACCAAATCCAAGAATACCTCAAAACTATCATCCATCACGATCAAGTAGGCTTCATACCAGGTATGCAAGGATGATTCAATATAGGGAAATCTGTCAATGTAAATATAAATAAACTATATAAATATATATAAACCATATAGTAAACTATATAAATAAACTCAAAGATAAAAACCACATAATCATTTCATTAGATACTGAGAAAGCATTTGACAAAATTCAACACCTCTTCATGATAAAAGTCCTGGAAAGAATAGGAATTCAAAGTCCATACCTAAACATAGTAAAAGCCATATACAGCAAACCAGTAGCTAACATTAAACTAAATGGAGAGAAACTTGTAGCAATCCCACTAAAATCAGGGACTAGACAAGGCTGCCCACTCTCTCCCTACTTATTCAGTATAGTTCTCAAAGTCCTAGCCAGTGCAATCAGACAACAAAAGGAGGTCAAAGGGATACAAATTGGAAGGGAAAAAGTCAACATATCACTATTTGCAGATGATATGATTGTATACTTAAGTGACCCCCAAAGTTCCACCAGAGAAATACTAAGCCTGATAAACAATTTCAGCAAAGTGGCTGGGTATAAAATTAACTCAAACAAATCAGTAGCCTTCCACTACTCAAAGGATAAACAGGCTGAGAAAGAAATTAGTGAAATGACACCCTTCACAATAATCCCAAATAACTTAAAATACCTGGTGTGACTCTAACTAAACAAGTGAAAGATCTGTATGACAAGAACTTCAATCCTCTGAAGAAAGAAATTGAAGAAGCTCTCAGAAGATGCAAAGACCTCCCATGTTCATGAATTGGAAGGATTAATATAGTAAAAATGGTCATTTTGTCAAAAGCAGTCTATAGGTTCATTGCAATCCCCATCAAAATTCCAACTCAATTCTGAGTTGCCGTTCGGAGCCTGCCCCACATGTGACCCATATTTATCCAGCCACCAAAACTAGATAAGATGGATGAAGCTAAGAAGAAGTGTATGTTGACAGGAACCAGATATAGATTTCTCCTGGGAAACACAGCCAGACCATGTCAAATACAGAGGTGAATGCTAGCAGCAAATCACTGAACTGAGAACAGAACCCCCGCTGGAGGAATTAGAGAACGGGTTTAAAGAGCTGAAGGGGCTTACAACCCCATAAGAACAACAATGCCAACCAACCAGAGCTTACAGAGACTAAACCACTACCCAAAGAGTACACATGGACTGACCCATGGCTCCAACTGCATATGTAGCAAAGGATGGCCATGCTGGGCACCAGTGGAAGGAGAAGCCCTTGGTGCTGCCAAGGTTGGACCCCAGTGTAGGGAATTGTCCCAGTGGTGGAGCATTAAGGGGAGGTGGATGGGGAGGGGAATACCCTTATTGAAGTGGATGGGAAAGGATTAGGGAGCTTATGGACAGGAAATCGGGAAAGGGAATAGCATTTGAAATGTAAATAAATACCCAATAAAAAAGAAAAAAGAAAACAAAGAAATATATAATGATAATAATAATAATAATAAATCAACAGCAAAAAAGAAAATTATGTTCTAATGATCCATTGCAAAACAGATTGTCTGAAACCAATAACAGTAATACAATAGCTCAAAATCACTACAAGAGAAGATTTTGATTGTTTCACTACAAAGAAATGATAAGCATTTAAGAGAACTATTATACTCATTAGTCTGATCTGAGTAGTATATAAGAGATAGATGTATCCATAATCACATTATGATTACAAAATATGTAAAATTATTGTCAATTAAAAATGAAATTTAAGTCATGTATAACACCACACACCTATAAACCCAGTACTTGAGGACTATGCCTGGAAGGTCCCCATAATCTTAAGACTACATATACACTTCCACTTCAGCCTAGACCGTAGAGTGTGACTTAAATAACCTGGATCACTGAGGTAGCTCAGCATCTCTGATCAAACCCAGCAACCTGTTTGATACCTAGAACTTCTGTAGTGGAAGGAGACAACTGATTCTGGCAAGTTGTTTTCTGACCTCCGTACCCAAGTCATGGCATGTATGTACCCATACATATGCACATCCAAAATAAAACAGATCAACATAAAAATAACCAGAACAAATCGGGAGGTTGAACAGTTGGCTCGTTTTTTTTGTTTGTTTGTTTGTTTGTTTGTTTGTTTTTCATCTTTATTAACTTGGGTATTTCTTATTTACATTTCGATTGTTATTCCCTTTCCTGGTTTCCTGGCCCACATCCCCTAATCCCTCCCACTCCCCCTTCTTTATGGGTGTTCCCTCCCATCCTCCCCATTACCGCCCTCCCCCAACAATCACGTTCACTGGGGTTCAGTCTTTGCAGGGCCCCAGGCCTCCCCCTTCACCGGTGGTTTTACTAGGATATTCATTGTTACCTATGAGGTCAGAGTCCCAGGGTCAGTCCATGTATAGTCTTTTGGGTAGTGGCTTAGTCCCTTGAAGCTCTGGTTGGTTCGCATTGTTGTTCATATGGGGTCTTGAGCCCCTTCAAGCTCTTCCAGTCCTTTCTCTGATTCCTTCAACAGGGGTCCCGTTCTCAGTTCAGTGGTTTGCTGCTGGCATTCACCTCTGTATTTGCTGTATTCTGGCTGTGTCTCTCAGGAGAGATCTACATCCGGCTCCTGTCGGCCTGCACTTCTTTGCTTCATCCATCTTGTCTAATTGGGTGGCTGTATATGTATGGGCCACATGTGGGGCAGGCTCTGAATGGGTGTTCCTTCTGCCTCTGTTCTAACTTTGCAGATGGCTCATTTTTAAGAGTAGCTACTACTCTTACACAGAAACTGAGTTTGTTTCCCAGCATCCATATCAGGTAATTCACAACTACCCATAGCCTCAATTCCAGGACTATTTTATTCCTCTGAGATTCTTAGTTACCTGAATTCTCCAATCCCTCCCCCAACTCCTGCCTATCCTGACACAAATATTTGTACACATAGTTTAAAATATGTCTTAAAAAATCTCAAAAATAAATTTGGGAAAAAATTTAAAAATCAACAATAACAACCCCCCCACACACACAAAAAAAAAAAAACCCTTTATGTGAGCCTCAAAGACTATAATGCCAGAAAAACACTGATGTTTAAAATCATGTTTCAAAAGGGGGGAGAAAAAAGTGAAACCAGAAGAAATAAATGGGGTGAGGGTTGGTAGCACAAAGTATAGGAAGAAATACAGGAAGGATAACTAACAGCAATAACTGTTTGAAAAAGGAATATGGAAACCTAATACTATAGAAGCTTCCTAAAATATATACACATAAACATATCCATACATATGTGTACACACACACACAAACACACACACACACACACAATTTAAATGGAGTTACCCTACAAAGGGGGCAATACCCAAACTAAATATTACATATGCCTAGTACCAAGAATGGGTTGACCCATTTTTGAATTGCTGTCTAGTAGGAAACCACAGATTATAAGCTACAACCATTGCTCTTGATTACCCTTCAGAGCTTGATAATAAGATCTTATTGATAAAGACTCCATATAGTCGAGTCATAAAACATGGGGAAATTATGCTGGTCCTGACCTGGAATCTTCATCCCTTCTGGCTTGTTTCCATATGCTAGAAGATGCACGCTGCCCAAGGAGAACAGTAATCACCAATCATACACCAGTAATCATCAATCATACCGTGCTGTGAACCCTGGAAGCTGTGATAACAACTGTCCCAGCAAAATCACGTGGCCTACTGGTGCAATAGTAGGATGGGTATTATAGGTATAAACACTTTCTGACTGAATTTAAATTCCACTCCACGAGATCGAATCCATCACTAGCATCTTATTGAAGCCAAGAACCTGTGACTATTTCATAGGTTCTAAGAGACATACTATTATTTCAGTAAGTGGATAATGTATGAAAATGACTCCTAACCAATGAGTTATCGTTATACTCATAGATTACTGCACTTTTAGCATGAATCAAAGACATTTCTTACAATATAAGGTAATTAACATAGAGACCAACAATAGCTCAGATTATAGAAAATAGAAGACTTAGAAGTAAGTACTTAGCACTCTA
The DNA here is from genome assembly GCF_011064425.1 of Rattus rattus. NCBI lineage: Eukaryota > Metazoa > Chordata > Mammalia > Rodentia > Muridae > Rattus > Rattus rattus. Next base: position 99,416,477 of record NC_046172.1, read on the forward strand.
CCACACCCCTCCAATCCAAGGCTTAGGAATTTTCACAGAAGAGGGAGCAGAGAGAGTATAAGCACCAAAGACGGTAGAAGACTACTTGACACAATGTTTTTCAGATACAATAGAGTAGATATGAATTCACAGCAGTTGTGACAGCATGCAGAAAACCTGTGCAAACTGAAGCCAGACAAAATCCCAGCATGTAGGAGCTAGGCATGGAGTCCCACCCTCAAGTAAGGAGCTATTGGTCACTGACAACTTCAGAGAGAGAGAGAGAGAGAGGGAGAGAGAGAGAGACAGAGACAGAGACAGAGACAGAGACAGAGACAGACAGAGAGACAGACAGAGAGAGACACACAGACAGACAGAGATAGAGAGACAGTAACAGAGAGACAGAGAGACAGAGAGAGAGAGAGTCTATGAGTCTAAATTCTTTAAGGGTATAATCCTTGGTAAATTGACCACACTCTTGGGAAGGCCCTACCCACCAAAGCATATGTGTAATACAAGCTAGACACTATAAGTGTTAGGGGTGCAGCACACACATGAAGGTGGTAGGTAGGAAGGTGGGAAGTGGATCTGGGAGGAGTTGGGGAGATGAATGCGATCCCAATACATTGTACAAAATTCAAATCATTAATAAAATATCATTTTTAAAAATCACATTTTTTAATCAGGTATGAAGGCTCAACAGCATGAGTTATAAATAAAGCCCATGAGTTAGCATCTGTTTCCCTATAAGCGATATCTGGCCTCCTGATGCATCTGATGGGCCAGTCAGTTCTGAGTCATTCATTATTTTCCTATTACCATCACCAACTTTTCCCATCTCCTCTTGTGCAGTTAGCAATGTTTCAAGGAATTATTTAACAGACTTTTAAGTCCTACCTGGGAAATTTTGTGCAAAGTTATCAACTGTACAAGACTAGATATTTATAAAGGACAGCTATGAGACACAAAGGCTGTGGAGAAAAAAGAAGTGAATCACTTTCTGCTTTCTTATCCCTGAGTGCATAGTCAAGTCTCAAGCCCAAGTTCCTAAATAAGTATGATCTATGTTCCTGGATCCTGCCCATTAGCACATCTAAAATGTGAGGGAGTAACAAATCTAGGTAATATCATCTAGGCATTTTTTATTACATCTCCTAATTCAGTTGTATGCTCACTCTGAGTTCTTCATAGGGCTTCTGTGGGGTCATTGGTTGGGACAATATGGCACAATAAAAAGATCAGTCAGCTTGAATTTAAAGATTCATCTTTCCTCAAGCAACCTACTTTACTCTCTGAACCTCAAATCTTACTCAGAACACAGAATATTCTTCATTTATATTAGAATTAGTGTGGTCTAGTCAAAGCCCTAATGCCAGAAGTTGCCAGAACTCGAAGTGCTCTGGTCAAAGCGTTCTTAAAGCCCTGGGCTCTTCCCTGCCGGGTTTCCACTCCCTTTTGACTGTGGGAAAAGTGGATTGAATGTCACCTGATTCAACAGACAGAACCCCCCAAAGAGAAGACAGGACATGGAATATCTACTTTCAGTTAACCAATAACTGGCTAAAATCCTCCCTGAAGTCATAGCACAGCAGGCTAAGAGTCTGAGAGCAAATGAAATACAATACCATCCTCTACAGAAAAGGTAATTTTTCTCGTTAACAGTTCGATGTGAATATGGTATCAAAAGTATCCTTTTGTTTTCTTTATGCAAAAGAGTGCTTTGTCTTGATTTTCTTGATCACAAAAGGCATGAGAGAAAAAATATATTTTAATATACATTTTACAATTTTAATAATATATATTGCATGAAATATATAAGATGAAGTTGTCTCCCCTCACACCTTTCACCACATGAGAGTCTTAGGTAAGTATAAGTTCAGAACTCTGTCACAACAAATATATTTTTTCATATATATTTTTTCAATATTTTCCTATTACCATGGCAAAACACTATAACCAAGGCAACAGTTTCAGAGAGTTAGAGTCCATGACCTTAACATTGGAAAAGTAGCTTATAGCTTACATGTTGAGACAACAACGATTAAGGAAAGAGAGGAAGAAAGAGGGGGAGGAGAGGAGAAAGGGGGAGAGGAGGAGACAAGGGAACAGGGAGGGAGGGGATTGCTAGTGAAACACCTCCTTCAACAAAGCCACACCTCCTAATTCTTCCCAAATGCATAGTTCCATCAACTAGGGTCCAAGCATTCAAAATTAAGAGTCTGGGGGGGGGCATTCTCATTCAAATCACCACATATAAATATATACAGAGTTCTCACAAAACATGATTTTATATAGTTAGCTGACTTCTGATATTCAACAATACATCCTCAGAAAGTTATATAAACACACACACACACACACACACACACACACTTTAAACTTTACACTTTTAATGATGTAAGGTTTACATGTAGTTTCACCTTGTCAAAGTTACCCCATACTTTACTGGTGAATGATTAGCTTTGTTTTTTCATTTCTTTCTTTCTTTTTTTTTAAAATTACAAACCGATTTTTTTATTTTATTACATGAATGAGGGAAAAAAGTGCTGAAGATGGGGACTCTGGTTTCTAGTGAGTAAAGAACATCACTGTCATCCAAACCATAAGGAACAGAGAGTCTGGGTCACCAGTACTCAGTCTTGGCCACTGGGTTGAAATCTCTAGATGTTTTCTCAGTAACTGATGTTTCTGCATACATGTTAGAAGTCTTAAAATATGTCTTTGAATTTTAAAAAAGACTCTATTATTATTTAATGTGAACCATGTCTTTGTAGAAGCAAAAACATATTAATCATGTTCCATTTATACTATAAATGATTTTCCAAGAAAAAGATTATAATAAGATCCAAAAAGTATCAGGACACCCTACATATCAACTTGTTTGATTCGTTATCATTCATATATCCTAGGAATATCTATTGTCTCCAGTAAAATGTAAGCTTCATATTATTTAACAGAATCTCACATATTTAATATAGGCCAGACTCATTTATTCTTCATAACAAATGAGTATGTGAACTCATGACTATTATTATCTCCATTATTCATAAGTAGAAACCAGGGCACAGAGAGGTTTAATGAGTTATCTGCTGTCAAGCAGTTGCTAAGTAGAAACATGAAGATTCAAATTGAAGCAATCTGATTGCAAAGTTTATGTTCGCTGCTATTCTTTGTAGGTGCTTTGTGAAACTTAAAGATGGAGATCTTATACTCTTCACCACTTATTTCCTCTTTGCCTAATATAATGCCTGCCAAATACTTGAGTTCAATAAATGCATCTTTTATTCTTATAAATATATCAGGTCTCATATAGATCAGGCTGACTTTGAACTCTCTCTGTACCAAGGCTTACCTTGAACTTTTGATTCTCCTGCATCTATCTTCCAAGTGCTGGGAAGTCAGGCATTTATCACCATGTTATGCTCAATAAATACATTAATATCTTACACAAATGAAGGGAAAATGAGTAAGATAAAAATAAAGAGCATGGAATTTACAATGCACTTAGATTTTAACTCTTGTTCTTTATAATCTGGACTCCAGGGCATAGTCTAGAAATAATACAAGGTCAGCATACCTATGATCGAGAGGGTCTACATTCCAAGGGAAAAGCTCTGAGGTCTTCCTTCACTGACTGGCTGTCTTTAGTCATAAATGGTTGTTGATAATAGACTCTTTTTTACTATTAGTACAATATTTTCATGTTAGTGTGCTAATATAATGAATATTATATGCACATATAAAAGTTCAATCTCTTATTATGCTATCCTTAGTGTACATTCACCTTCATTACATATAGTAACTTTAACATTGGTTCTTTCTGTATCCCAATAATTTTCATTCTGTATCCTGTTGATAACTTATACTGACCTAAAACAAGGCTGTTAGGTAAACCTGGTAAAGATTTCATGATGACACTGATTGAAGGAGGTTGTCTAAAAGTGCCATTTTTATCCAGAAATTTTCCTCACAAGCTGATTTCTGTGGAAATTTTCAGAGTACAGACTCAAGTTTGTCAGGGTCACCAGTTAAACCAAAAGTACAAAGGCACTCTGATGCCTTTCTTCTTGATTCAGTGCAATGACAGCTATAAACTTAAAGCAAAAACACTTCCCAGAGGTGTGAAATGGGGGCACTCAGAGGTTGCTTCTCACCTGACTTTCAGAAAGATGGGAACATTTAGATCCTGACTTAAGAATAAGATGTGCCTAAAACAGACAAAAGAGTTTCCATTGTCAAGTAAGAAAGACAACTCTCATTGTCCATGTATGGTTTAAACTATAAAATGTTCAAATAATTCTACTGCTCAAGAACATTTTGACAGGATACATATGATTCACATATATTTATTGTAGATTCCAGGTGCTCCTTATGCTTAGAGTAACTAAAGTCTGAGGCTGAAGACGTTCTCTAGAATATTAATGATGTATCCTGGAGTGAAGCATTTCTTCCCGGACTTGCAAATTACAACACATCTGCTTCCATACATAACCACATTGGTTCTTTTTTCTCTCTTAGTCTAGAAGTTCATAAGGCTCCTAAAACGTTACATGCCTCTGAAGTTTTATGTGCTCTTTATGAACAATATGTAAAGGGACTGATTCCAAGTACCTGTGCCATATCCTTTATGGTTACAGAATTCAAGATGGTACCTTCTTTCCTAAAGGACTTTCCTGCTCTTCTGAGAAAAGTATAATCTAAAAAGGACCTGCAAACACTAATTAGTAAAGTATGGCACCCTCTGTCACATGGAATAGGAGCCTTTGCAAAGCTTTCCACATTGACACATTTTGAGCTTGCTGGTTTGTTTAAGAAGAATGCTATCTATAAAATGGACAACGGTCTGGAATTCAATTACTCTATTTCATTATCTCGTTAAGTACACTGGAATTTATCAGGCAATGTGTCCTGACTACCAATTGGAAAACATCATCCCACTCCTATTGAGGAAAAGTTTAAACCATGTCAGGTAGTAGTCATGGTAAGAGGAGAACAGAACAAACAAACATAAATTACCACTGGGGAGTTAAGAAATGCTAAAGAAGTTGGGTTTTTCCCATGGTTGCAAACACATGTTATACCTATCTCATGGAAATATTTAGGTGCATCTTTTCTCTCAATTAATCCATAATGAAAATACATTTGCCATACCCAGAAGGGCTACCCATGAGTGGCATTTACAGATTCTGACAGAACTATTTCTCATTTTTCAAATTCCTCACTCTGCTTCACTGTAGTTCTGAACCAAGATTGGTTCATCAAGATGGAAGCAGCTGGGCCAGCAGGATGGCTTGGTAGGTAAAACATGGGCACTGATCCCAGTTGATCCCACATAGTGGAAGGATGGAACTGACTGCTGTTGGTTATCTTCTGATTTCTGGTTCTTCTGATTTCTGGTGGATGTATACATTCATACACACAACAATTTGATAAAGATTTTTAATAGAAAAGCAAACCTTAATGCTCATAGCTTAGTTATTTCTTCATATAGCAGCCAAGGTTGCTTTTGCAACAAAGGATGAGCTAATATTTCATGTCGATGAATTTTTCACAGACTTTGTAATAAAAAGCAAAAGTGAGAGATACACAGCAGAGTGTCTGGAAACTGAAAGATAAACAAGCCTTATCAGTAACCCAAGAAGTGAGAGGAACAGGAAGAAGAAAATACAGTAAGAAAAGGACAAAAGGGCAGGCACAAGCAGGGAGGAAAGTTCTATAAATTTAAATAATATATGGAAATCAAACTTTCAGAGGACTGTTGGTTTACACTTAAGAATACCACTCTCCCTTGAAATCTCCATTAAAGAAAAACAACCTACAGTGATGATTTTCATAAAAGCAGTTTAGTAATAATGTACTAACCTTTGTAATTAACAACCTTCCTACAGTTCTGTTTTCTTTCTTATGTCATCTAAAAAATCCCTGGCCCACTTGTGGAACTGAGCCCGAAGTCCCAACACTGGCACTTTGCCTCATGGATATTGATACAATATACTTAAACATGTCACATTCATAACTCAGACTTTTCTGGCTGTGTCTATTGCAGGCTTAAAGAAGTGACTTCTTCCTTTCCAATTTGTATTCCTTTGACCTCCTTTTGTTGTCTGATTGGTCTTGCTAGGATTTCCACTACTATATTGAATAAGTAGGGAGCCTTGTCCGGTCCCGGATTTTAGTGGGATTGCTTCAAGTTTCTCTCCATTTAGTTTAATGTTAGCTACTGGTTTGCTGTATATGGCTTTTACTATGTTTAGGTATGGGCCTTGAATTCCTGATCTTTCCAGGATTTTTATCGTGAAGGGTGTTGAATTTTGTCCAATGCATCTAATGCATCTAATGAAATGATCATGTGTTTTTTTTTTCTTTGAGTTTGTTTACATAGTGGATTCCCTTGATGGATTTCTGCATATTGAAGCAATCCCTGCAACCTTGGGATGAAGCCTACTTATTCATGATAGGATAATTGTTTTGACATTTTCTTGGATGTGGTTTTATAGAATTTTATTGAGTATTTTTTGTCAATATTCATAAGGGAAATTGGGCTGAAGTTCTCTTTTTTTGTTGGGTCTTTGTGTGCTTTAGGTGTTAAGTGTAATTGTGAGCTCTTAGAAGGAATTGAGTAGTTATTTGTCTCTTTCTATTTTGTGGAATAGTTTGAACAGTATTATTATGAGGTCTTCTATGAAGGTCTGATAGTATTCTGCACTAAACCCATCTGGTCCTGGGCTCCTTTTGGTTGGGAGACTTTTAATTACTCCTTCTACTTTAAGAGTTATGGGGTCATTTAGAATGGTTCATCTGATCCTGATTTAACTTTGGTACCTCATAATTGCCTAGAAAATTTTCCATTTTCTCCAGATTTTCCAGTTTTGTTGAATATAGACTTTTGTAGTAGTATCTGATTATTTTTTGAATTTCCTCAGTTTCTGTTGTTATATCTTTCAACTCTTGGTGCAGGCAGAAACCTAAAGTGTCCTGCCCATGACTGCCCCTATGTCCCTGTGCCCATAAGGCACAAATGGCAGTAGGTGATTTCTTCTTGGGTGAGGAATGTGGGTAGAAAATAGTTGCCTCCTCTGAGTTCTCAGGATTGTACGCACTTCTGGGATTCCAGCTCTTTCCCCCATGGGATTTGGGTGCAGGGAGCTGTGGGACCAATTCAGTTCAGTTCTGGGCACAGCCAGAAACCAGAAGTGTCCTATCTCAGACAACTTCTGCCTGTATGTGTCCTGAGGCCACTAGTCAAGTTGCTTGGAGCAGAAAAGATGGTCTTTCCTCTACTCTCATGTGTGTAGGTGCTCCTGGCAACTGGCTTTCAAGCTCTAGGCACAGGCAGAAACCCAAAGCATCCTCCAGCTGACTGCTCCTAGGTCCCTCTATCCTAGGCTTTTGAATGTCCAAATAATAAAGTATGCTTTAAAGTTTAAGAAAAAAATCACAGTAAAATAAGAATACAAGTAACATCATTGTATCTTTAACATGTGTGTCCGGGTTCATAAATTCAAGTTACATTTTTTTGTAAATGATGAACACAATTCACAGTGTTCCTTTGCCTTCTACACTAAAGAAAGAGGCAGTGAATTGACCTGGATTCAGAATGCTCCAAAACAATACTGCCTGCCCTTGAATCTACTGGTTATCTCATCAAATATATAGAAATTGAATGAGAAATATTTGTCACCATACTGAATGCTTAACCCTGGTGTTTCATGAGACTCTACTTCCATGGCTATTGCCAGTGAATAGAACACAGAAGAAAATAGTTGGCATTGAAAGGATAACTCTGTTTAAGTTTGTCTCTGAACCAACTCTTGATAATCCTATGGGTCATCTCATTCACAGTACATTCACTTAGTATGCTATAATAAATACAATTGGAGTCAAGCAAACTATGATTCAAGTCCATCCTGCCACATACTAGCTACTACATACCAGTTAGAAGAAAAAAGGACTAACTATGATACTAAGACAAAACAGGAGGCTTAAAGAGATGACTCAGCGATTAATAGCACTGGATGCTCTTCCAGAGGTCCTGAGTTCAATTCCCAGCAACCACATGGTGGCTCACAGCCATCTGTAATGGGATCTGATGCCCTCTTCTGACATGTACCATATATACACACAGTACACTTCATATATAAATAAATAAAACTAAAAAAGAACAACAATTATTAAAAACAAAGCAACAAAACCAAGAAAAAACAAACAAAAAACCAAAGGGGGTAGGGCAGTGAAATGGCTCAGCAATTATGTCCTTGCCACCAAGCCTAATACCCTGAGTTTGATTCCCAGAATTTTCCACATGGTAGAAAGGGAGAAACACACCCTGAAAGGTTTCATTTGACACACACACACAGAATACTCTAATCAAAATATTAAATAAAAATTTAAATTGGCATCAAAATCATGGCACACATTTGTTCTAATTTCCCCCATCAACAATTTATAACCACTTCCCAATGGTTGTTCTTATTTGACATAGTGCTTGGTGTTGACGAACATTCAAGATGATAACTGGTCCTGGAGAGATGACACAGTGATTAAGAGGACTTAATATTCTTCCAGAGGTCACAGGCTCAGTTTCCATCACTCAAAATTCATCTCAGGTGGCTCACATCTCCAGTTCCAGGGGATTTGATGCCTATAGCCTCAACTGGTACCTGTATGCATAAAGTGCACATAAACCCACATAGAGGCAATGCACATTGAAATAAATCATTTTGAAATAAAATAAATGAAAACTAATAATCTAAGCAATTTTCTAAGTGATTTTATGCAAAAAAACACTTAACAGATGATGGCTATGGGTGAAAAAGGTAACAAACACTTAGCAAATGCTCTATTCCCTGCAGTTATATAATAACATACATTGACTTTGAATTTTTCATAACAATTTTTTGAAGTGAGTGCTGTCACTCCATTTGTGCATTGGGATGTAAAGAGTTAAACACTCAGCATCATCTGGAATGTAGCAAAACTGGACTCAAATTCATACACTTCGAGAGCCCATGAGAGCTCGTGGCCATTGTTGTATGCCTGAATTTTAGCCATTACTGTGGAAAGGTGGCAGGGAAACATACAATAGCTCAGGTTTCAACAATAGATAGCACTTTGTTCCTGTCTTGTTTCTGATTCTATACTTGAATTTTGTATATGTGCAATATCCAATCCAGATATCAATATCAAAGTTACTACTATTAAGATGATGTTTTTGTGGCTATACAGACTGAACCTAGTCTCTCTCACAAGTATTATTCCATGTAGGCACAGCTCCAAGTCTTTTTTTTTTCTAGACAAAATCTTGTTTAATTGCCTGAGCTAACATCAAGCTCATGGTCCTCCTGACACATTCTCACAAGTGACTATGATGACTTTCCCTCCCAGGCCTTGTTAAAATTGTTTATAGACTACAGCAACAGTACTGTCCAATTACCATAGTTATATTCCTATAAATGCAAGTTCCTTTCACTCCAAACTATACCTTTTTGTAATTCTTCATTGTCATTCCCTAGTGCCCATCCAGACCTCTACCACCTGCCTCTAGAATAGATTGCTACATAGAAGAAAACAGGCATTTTATTTCTTCTCTCAGTATAATGTCTTCTTTGAGTCATTTTCACCTGGTGCCCAAAGGAATATGGCAGTATATGGAATTATAGAAACAGGGACAATGTGTATGGTAGGAGGAGTCTTAATTTTTGAGAATTGAATGGTCTGTGAAATATGGAAAGACACTGCTGGGAAGCCACATCTCTTTGGACAGTAACTTCCCCATCTAGTACAAGTTGTTCACAGCAGTTGGATAGACTTAATGATAACCCTTAAATGGCTTTAGGAGCTACAGAAACCATTTTTTAATTCAACAGAAAATAAGTATAGACTTTATGTCAATGTTTAAGAGCATTCATTGTTCTTTCATTGGATCTTGGTTTGAGTCTCAACACTCTCATGACAATCCATAAATATAACTCCAGCTCCAAGAGATCTGTTGCCTACATCTGACTTCTGTGAGTACAAATCACATACCTGGTACACATATATACAGGTAGGCAAGACATTCACACACACAAAATTTCAAACTCTTTAAAAGTGTAAAGAAGAGAGATATCATCATGCTAGTGACAATAGGGAACAGACAGCAACTAGTACAAATGACCACAATGGAGCCAGCAGGAGGACACAACAGACAAATTTGTTTGGCCACCAAACATGATGACCTGAGTTCAATCCCGTGGACATACATGGTGGAAGGAGAGGATCAGTTACCTCAGGTTGTCCTCTGAACTCCTCATGTATGCTGTGGTATGCATGCTCCACAACACAATAAATGAAAATGAAAAAAAAATGAGCACAATGAAGACAGTGAAATGGTTCAGCAGCTAAAGGAATTTGCTGCCAAATTTATGCCCTGAATTGGATACCTGGAAACCACATGTTGGAAGCAGGGAACCAACTCCTGCAACTGGTCTCCTAACTTCTACATGGAGAAGCATGTACATGCAGAGAGAGAGAGAGAGAAAGAGAGAGAGAGAGAGAGAGAGAGAGAGAGAGAGAGAGAGAGAGAGAGAGAGAGAGAGAACCAGTTTTCCAAAACTGGTATAATGTCAAGGGATGTCTTCCATGTTTCCCACAAAAGAACTGACTACTATACTCAGATAATCAAGAAAATAGTTATGATGGCTATTCTTAGCTGTCATCTTAATTATATTTGGAATGAACTACAAACCAGAAATGGAGGGCACACCTTGAGAATTTTTTTTTTGGCTTGGTTTGAAGTGGGTGGATCTGCTTCTAGTCTGGACCTTTGATATAGGAAGATATACTCGGATCCAGATTCGAGGCAGGAAGATACAACTTTAATTTTGGCCACACCTTCTGCTGGAAGCCTATATAAGGACATAGAAGAGAACATTTGCTCCTTGCTTGCTTGCTCTGGCCTTGATAGCATATCAATTTCTTCACTGGCATTAGAGCCCATTTCTTTGGAGTTCAGCCACTAAATACCGGCTGAAATTTTAGTGTCTTAGGATTTCTGTTGCTATGAAGAAACACCATGACCGTGGCAACTCTTATAAGAAAACATTTAATCAGAGCTTGCTTACAAGTTCAGGGGTTTAATCCATTCTCATCATGGTGGGAATCATAGTGGTATACAAGTTGCTAAATAGGTAGCTGAGAGTTCTACATCCAGACAGCAGGCAGCAGGAAGAGAAAGTGACACTGGGCCTAGTTTGAACATCTGATACCTCAAAGCCAAACTCCAGTGACATACTTTCTCCAACAAAGCCATACATTTCCAACAAGGCTAAGCCTCATAATAGCATCACTCCCTAGGGGCTTATGGAGACCATTTTCATTCTAACAACCACATCCAGGTTTGTAAACAGAGACCACCAACGTAGGATCCATCCTGCAAAAGACACCAAACCCCAACAGTATTGTTGATGCCAAGATGTGCTTTGCACACAGAAGCTTGTGTGGCTGTCCTCTGAGAGGCTTTACCAGCACCTAACTGAGACATATGCAGATACTTACAGCCAACCACTGGACTGAGTCTGAGGACCCTTATGGAAGAGTTAGGGAAGGAATAAGGACTAAAGGGGATTGCAAGTTCATTGGAAGAACAAAAGTATCAACTAACCAGACCCCTCAGAGCTCCCAGGGTCTAAGCCACTAAACAAAATGTATACATGAGTGGGTTCATGGCTCCAGCTACATATGTAGCAGAGGTTTGCCTTATTTGGCATCAATGGGAGTGGAGGCCCTTGTTCCTGTTAGCTTGATGCCCCAGAGAATGGGATGCTAGAGGGGTGAGGTCTAGTGGGTGAGTGGGTGGGGGAGCACCCTGTTAGAGGTGAAAGGGAAGGGGGAAGGGGTGGGGAGTCTTGTGGAGAGGACACTGGGAAGGGAAACTATTTGAAATGTAAATAAATAAAATGATTAATAAAAATTTAAATACTTTTAGTTAAAAAAAGAAAAGAAAAAGAAATTCATTTTATAAGTTCTGCTACTCTAGAGAACCCTAACTAATACAATGGGTCACAACTGAAAAGTTTTACAAGAAAGAATAGGTATTCTACTTTCTTTGTGACAATGCACTTACCAAAGAATAAAAATCATCTATTTTAATCTTGATAAATACAAAATAAAGAGAGCAGAAGAGGCTATAGCATCAAGAACCTAAGCTAACCACACTTTTATTCAAAATCTCTACTGTTCAACATAAAGTGTGTTGAATGAACAAAAAATATGGATGACAAAATGGAGCAAAGAACCAATTAACAATTCCTTAAAAAACAAATGCCCAAGAGTTGGAGAGATGCCTTAGCAATTAAGAATGCTGACGATTCTTCCACGGGACCCAGATTTAATTCCCAGTACCCACCTGATAGCTCACAACTGTCTGTAACTACTGTTTCAGGGATTCTGACACCCTCACATAGACATACATGTGCCACCGAACATAATATATATTAATACATGTAATAATTAAGATAATATATACATGTTAAAACAACAACAACAAAAATCCAAATACTCTTAAATTTGATGGAGGAAAATATTTATAGATCACAAATCTAGAAAACGCAGGTATGGCTCTTGGTTTTGTCAGCTTAGTAGTTGAGCAAGTTACAAAATCTTGAAATTGAGGATTACTGATAAACAGGAATGGTAGTAACACCTACAATATCCATATCATTTCCTGGCTGCTCATTTGTTCATATAACTGAAAATCATTGAGTGTTGAGTGTACCTCAGATCCTGGAAACAGGAACAAGCAAGTGCTGAGTTCTTATTCATGTGTAGAACTTTAAATACTTGTAGCAGTAGAAACATTCCATTGATGATGACTATTGATCTCCTTTGACAAAATAACGATTTACTCAGCACTGTTTTATAATAGCTACTGTGATAGGTACTCTTAATAAATTACAAAATGCCTTAAGGGGCATCATGATCATTCTCATTTTAGCCTATGAGATAACTATAGTTCTGAGATTTGAGTAACTTGCCCAAGACCTTGTTAAGTAGTCACAATGAGATTTTAGCCCCATACTGAATGCTGAACTACTATGTTTTCTTCCCTGCCACACTTCCCATGTGTGATGTGGCTATTATCCAGATGTCTTTTTTCTTAATTAGGTATACAAGCGACTAAATATTTTTTAGTTAAAAATGTAAGTTTTAGTGAAATACAGCTTTTGTGCAGGACAACAAAGAGTCGTTGTTAACTCAGTTCTGATCCAATGCAATCTGTCTAAATTGTCCCCTAAAAATGAAAGTTGAAAATGACTAATCTAGTAACAGACAAAAACAAAAGGCGAATCATCCTCTTCTGCGCCAGACAAGATCACACATACAATTATTCATTACCAACAGTGAAAAAGAGGTTTTTAATACAAAATTTTAAGATTTATGTTAGGCATATGAATGTTTTGTTTACATACACGACCATGTACCACATGCATACCTGCTATCTGTAGGGGTCAAAAAGGGAAACAGCAGATTCATTGGAACTGCAGTAATAGATGGTGATATACCATCCATTGAATGCTGGAAATTGAACCCAGGTCCTCTGCAAAATCAACAAGTGGTCTTAATTGTTAATTCATCTCTCCAGGGAGAAATTTGGTGTGCATACTCAAGGACTCAATGTCAGGGCAATTATCAATGGAAAGAACAACTGTGCTTCCATTTTTCCCTCATGGATCATCATGATCATTTAGTATCACTGGTATAGGGTAGTCAGTCGTAATGTATAGCAGGATAAACTGTTTTCTGGATCCCTTGTGTTAACTGTGGAAAAAGTTAGCTTAAAAGTTTGCCTTGTACAAGTTATAGTCACTGCTATAAAGTCAACATTTAAGCATCAACTCATTGATTCATACATACATAAAACAGTGATATCTCTAGCACAACAGCTTTAGAGATAAAATAATCAAATAATGTGTCCATGATTAGGACACTACACTCCTCATTGGCTGTCAATGAATTACAGGTCAGAGCTGAACAGGAGCTCAGAGAACATCTGACCCTTTACAGACACTCCAAACGGAGCTCAGGAATGAGAAGTGCTCACAGGAGTAGTCGTTGCTTACTAGATGCTGAAAAAACAACTACCATGAGGGTAGAAGGGATGGGTTACAGTTTATAGGGGTAAACTGAAATCTTTATCTTTCTTAGTCAAAACCTGGTCCCTGGGAGGGATGTAGGAGTTACATTTTGTTAAAGGTAGAAGGAACAGAAGAATTGGAAACAGAATCACATGACTATAAACTAGTTGTGTGACCTTCCTTCTACTCCTTTTTTTGACCTCCTTTGGACATTTAAAAAAGTAAGGATATGCCTTCTGGTGCTCATCTATTGCCCAGAGTTAACCCTATGATAAAGCACCAGACCAAATCCTACCCTGGGAGGTATTCTCCCAGGGTGCACAAGTGGATGAACATTTTGCTTGCTCCAGTAACTGGCCAAGAGGGAACTGCAAGGAACCATGGCACAGGAACCTGGAGCATGCTGGGTCAGGGTTCTTATGGTCTCCATCTGCACCCAGGAGTTAACCCTGTGGAACAACTCTCCAGACTTCATAAAATGCCTTAGAAGTTCCATGAAGAAAATTTGACATAGTACTACCTGAGGACCCAGCTACACCACTCCTGGGCATATTCCTGAAAGATGTTCCAACATATAACAAGGACACATGCTCCACTATGTACATAGCAGCCTTATTTATAATAGCTAAGAAGCTGGAAAGAATCCAGATGTCCTTCAACAGCGGAATGGATACAGAAATTGTGGTACATCTACACAATGGTGTACTACTCAGCTATTAAAAACAAGGACTTCATGAAATTCATAGGTAAATTGATGGAACTAGAAAATATATTCCTGAGTGAGGTAACCCAATCATAGAAAAACACACATGGTATGCACTCACAGACAAGTGAATATTGGCCCAAAAGCTCAGAGTAGCCAAAATACAATTCACAAACCACATAAATTCAAAAGAATGGAGACCAAAATATGGATGCTTCAGTCCTTCATAGAAGGGGGACCTCAATGGAGGAGTTAGAGAAAGGATTGAAGGAGCTGAAAGGGTTTTCAACCCAATAAGAAAAAACACATTATCAACCAACCAGACCCCTCAGAGCTCCCAGGGACTAAACAACGAACCAAAGAGTACACACGGAGGGACACCATGACTCTAGGCACATATGTAGCAGAGAATGGCCTTGTAGGACATCAATGGGAGGAGAGGCCCTTGCTCCTGGGAAGGCTTGATGCCACAGTGTAGGGGAATGCCAAAAATAGAGCTGTAATAACAGCTCCTAAAACCTATACAGGCTTTCTTCCCTAGAATACTATCCAGTACTATGCCCTATTCTTTTTAGCCAACACCCATGAAAACCTAAATCATTGATAGACAAGTGTAATGAGAAAATGTGTACCAAATGACCTTTCTCTCTGCCTCCCGTCAGGTTCTCTTTTCTCTCAATCAACATCTTTTATGACTACTATTTTATTTTCTCTCTGGAGTCTGCAATTCTTTATTATAGAATGACTCACTGTAAAGGAGGAAAGATTACACTTTAGTCTGTCACTTTTCAAGGAGATACTGAATAGGATATCAATGAACACAAGACAAACACACTTCATTTTAAAAGGTTTTAGTGTTAAGTATCAGAAGCCAGTTGGGGTCAGAAACTTGCCCCATGTTAACCTTAAGCCATTGTGAAGTAGTAGAAAAGCATTATAAATGCTCCCCTTCCAGTATGGATTACTCATGAATCTGGAAAAAATGCTGATGTACCATACCATTCTAATCTCTGCAGTTACATTACACACACACACACATATATATATATATATATATATATATATATATATATATATATGTGTGTGTGTGTGTGTGTGTGTGTGTGTGTGTGTGTGTGTGTGTGTGTGTGTATACACAGGAGAAAATACACAAGCACAGTCATCCTGGTTTGGTGTGAGAGAAAAATCTATTTTTGTACCCCATGAGAAGCACTGGCAGTAAAAGATCATGTAGTTCCACTAAGCAAATCAGAGTGATATTTTTTTAAAAGAACTGCATGCTTGCTCCAATTTTCCTGTCTAAATTATCCAGAGCCCTTACAGCCTTGATATAGTTCATTTAAAGATCATTACTCATGTTACTGAGTGGGCTGCAGAGTGATTGTGCCTACGCAAGGTATTCTTCTGGGTGTTTGAAAATGACAGCAGTTAGTTCTGGTACTGAATGTACTGAAAATTAACTCAAACTCATAAAAGTTCCATCAACGCCATTTAAGGAAAGATATTTACCCTGCAACTTAAGTAAGGATAAAGGAGGTGGGGAAATGGGAAGCATTAAGTAATTACTGAAAACGTTGAACTTGGATGACTGTCTATATGGATTCACTCCCCACCCTCACACAACAGGATGTTCAGCAATTAGCAATATGGCCATCTAAATTTGTGTTTAAGATAAATTATTGATGAAAAATAAAACATTGGGATAAAAGGATCACCACTTTCTCCCAACTTCTTCTATCTGATTTGGCACATAAAGGCTACATGCCATCTGTCATTTGTAACTAAGGTCAAACAAGGGGCCTTTCTGAAAAGAAACTGAAGAAATTGTTACCTAAGCACAGAAGAGGGGCTTATTTTCTAGAGCATGGGAAAAAACAGTTAAGAGATGGTGTGGTTTATATACTTCCCAAGAAATGTCTTGGCTCTTAATTAGCTTTTCCCCTTATCTCTAGTAAAACAGGCCCACAAAGTTTTCTGTGTCAGCAAAGGCATTTGAAAAATAGGTAATCAACCACCTAGAAGATGGGTAAGCTCACTTTCCTCCTATCTGAGACTTATTATTGGCAATGTGTATATGTTTGTACATTTTGACTAATAATTATAGAGAATTATGGGAGATGATCTTAGAAATACTGGTCCCATTGAATTAGAAAGAATATTCTTTCAATACTTCTCTAGGCCCAATATCGTCATAAACATGACTCACCAAATGATTTCAAGTCAATTTAATGAAAATAATTCTCTAGACTAGGATAATAGACTTCCATTCAGAAGTTGACTCTGCTTCAGTGAGTTTACCAAATAAGCAACCATGAGCTAATTAAAAATTATATTTTAAAATGCATACATAAAAATGATTACATTTTGTAGCAGCCCCCTCAACAATAGTATCTACAAATATGCTGTGTTTCTTCCACTTTTCATTAGTCAAGCCCAGGTTTTTGGAATTTTGGTGAATGTATCAACTGCCCTACTCATAAGCTTGATATTTTTACTATTAACACGATCTTGGTGCCAATCTCTCTAAATTAACTATTATTACCTGTATGTGAAATGTACATTTTCAAATGTGAGCCATTTAAATGCTCTGAAATATTTTTATATTAACTGAAAGTGCTGGCAAGGGAAGGGTATAAATAGGTGGATTTCTGGAACATACTGGGTAGTTTAGCCAATCAGTGAGTTCTGGGTTCAATTAAAGCACTGGTTCTCAACCTCTTAATGTTTCAACTCTGTGATATAGTGGCTCATATTGTGGTGACCCCCAACCATAATTAGTTTGTTGCTACTTGATATCTGTAATTTCTACTGTTATAAACCATATTTACAATATGTGATTCCCCTCAAAGGGTCATGGCCCACACGTTGAGGACCACTGCTCTCAAAAGCTAAAGTAATGAGAAGACAGATAGTGAAAGGTATCTAATATCCACCTATGATCTCCACAAATGCATAAATATGTGTCTCCCCTTCCCTCTCATGTACACCCAACTACATAAAATGAATAATACATTAATTAACAAAAATATTTTGCCCATATTTTACACAGCTGTTTTATGAGTCTGGAACTAAAATCCAAAAGCAAGTCAATTTTCTTCACGCCCTTTTGCTCCAAAAGTTCCAAAGATCCTTAATGGGTAGCATATTTGGATTATTGATGATCAAATACTTCATAGATATCATCCCATGTAGTTAGTTTTTCTTTTGTTGTATTTGTGGTTGTGTTTGTTCTTCCAAAGTCCAAGAATATTGTCAAAACTGAATAAAGGAATATGGAATGGGGATTCAAGAACCCACTCTTACATTGTGTGATCTTCCTTCTCAGTAATGTTCTTTTTCCTCTGCACTATAGCAGCCTCTTCATATGCCTGAGGCTGGTTCAACTTAGATGACTCTCCGTGGCTTGGTTCTGTCTGTATAGCAGCCTAAAGTCTGCCCAGAGACAATTTGAATATGAATCATTCATATGGAACCTAACACAAGAAACCATATATGTACATGCATCCTTTGAAATTCAGAATTATGTTTTTTATGAAATAACTAAGTAGCAGGTCTATTTTGAACATTTCCTCCACACTTTGTAGTTGAACTCTGTTTGAAATTGGTCCCACTACACATAGATGAACCAAGACCCCTTAGCTTCAAACTGCACTATTTGCCTAATATTTAGACAATCATAAAGTAGCCATTTTGTAAATGCAGTGGTAAAAATTATTATCAGGCATATATACTTAAAATATTGGTAGTAGTAATAATGACAATGCCAGTACTTTTACATAAGGCATCTTGCTGTAAGTGATAAGGACCTTATCACATTTAGTCTTTACAAAACTCACATGCAAAAGCTACCATGATGATCTTTATTATACAAATGGAGAATCCAATGCTCAGAAAGATTAACTTACCCAGAGTCAGATCATATAATAAGAGATAAGATATTTGAACCCATATTTGGCTGTTTTCCAAATATGATGTGGGCCTTCAAAATTGGTGGTGTTGGAACCTGCATATACCTCAAGGTAACAATTAAATGTGTCTTTGGAAGTGGTACCCAGGCATCACGAAATTGGGGGAAATGTTTCAGGTATTTGCATGTAGCAAAAGATTTTGAAATTTTATTCCTGAGAATATTGATAGTACAGTAAGGTTATTTTATATGTTAATAAAATGTCACATTAAATGCTTGAGAAGATCATATGAAGCTCAAGAAGAAGTAAGACCAAAATATGGATGCTTCACTCCTTCTTAGAAGGGAGAGCAAAATACTCAGGGAGGAAATACAGGAATAGAGAGTGGAGCAGGGACTGAAGGAAAGGCCATCCGGAGACTGCCCCACCTGGGGATATATCCTTTATGTAGCCACCAAACCCCAGTTACTATTGCTGATGCCAAGAAGTGCTTTCTGACAGGAGAGAGATATGAATGTCTCCTGAGAGGCTATCCCAGAGCCTTACTGATACAGATGAGGATTTTTGCAGCTAAGTATTGGACTGAGCTTGGGGACACCAATGAAGGAGTTAGAGAAAGAACTGAAGGAGCTGAAGGGGTTTTGCAACACCATAGGAAGAACAACAATATCAACTAACCAGACCCCAAAAGAGCTCCCAGGAACTAAACCACCAACCAATGAGTACATATGGAGGGACCCATGATTCCAGCCACATATGTAGCATAGAGTGGCATTATTCAGCATCAATAAGAGTAGAAGACCTTGGTCCTGTGAAGGTTCATTTCCCCAGTATAGGGTGTTAAGGTGGGAGTGGGTAGGTGAGAGTGGGAGCATCCTCATAGAAACATGGGAAAGAGGAGAAGGGTATGGGAGGGGGAACCAGGAAAGAAAATAATGTTTGAAATATAAATACACAAAATATCCAAGAAAAATAAAATTATAAAAAGGTAGGAATTAACAGTTCAAGAAAATGGTTGGGAAGTTATCTGCCCACAACCTGACTCTCACATTCCTTATTAACTCTGAAGATCTAGTCAAGCTCAAATATCCCAAGACTCGTGGTTTAAGTCAAAACTTGGGATGGCTTCTCTATTTGTAAGTGTGAATCTAGAAAATTCTATTTGCAATGTACTGTAAGAACAGTCTAACAAAACCACCATATCAGCAAGGAATGCATTATTATTTGACTATATCACCTCAACCTTCCACTTATTTCCACATAGCATAGCCTACCTTTATGTGATATGTGATTTTGGCTAGAATTTCTTGTTGCCTGTCTATATTCGTCTGTGAGGAAATACTTCTTTTCTTTTTGTTTCTCTTCTCTTTATACAGTTCTGGTGACAAAACCCTGAGCTTCACAAAAGCTAACCTCATTGTCTACCACTCAGCTACACCCTCCATCCAAGAGAGTCTTGAATAAAAAGACGACCATCTGCTAGAAGAATATTACAAGGAAATTGAAAAGAACCACACTGCAAAATACTGGAGGATCTCACATGCATGAAAGTAGTGTCAGAGCTGGAGCTGAGGCTAGAATTGTGAAGCTTAGAGTAGTTGACTTTAGCTTAACCTATCCTTAGTTTTTAGTCACCATGTGCTTATTAAAATCAAGCTGGGCATGGTGATGTTCTCCTGTAATTTCAGATCTTTAGAGGTTGAGGCAGATGGATCTCTCTGAGTTCTACATAATGAGTTCCAGACTGGCTAGGCATTGTCCAAAAATAAATAAGTAAATAAATAAATAAAGCACAATAACTTAAAGAAGCTTAGCAAAGCATAAGCAGGCTATGAAAAAAAGCAATAATAAACTGTCTAACAGTGAAGAACACAAAGTTAAAGTCAGATAAACAGAGATGAGATCTAATTCTTGCTCCATCTCCTAGACTGTAGGCCATGATCAAGATGCATATCCTTCCTTTAACCTGATTTTCAATTAACAAAATTAATATCCTATGCAAAGTAACTACCCAATAACATAAGTGTTCTAATTCAAAATGTGAGAGAAAGAGGATTAGAAACAGGAGACCTGCATATAGACATATCACTTACTTACTCAGGATAAGAAACATTAATTTCTCTGAACATCAAATTCCTCTTCTCATTCATTGACAAGGAGATAATTAGACCCTGGCTTCATTGGCCTTTTAAAACAAATGAAAATTGTAAACATTGTTTAGTTATTTAGGTGTTTTTCCAATTAGGTAAGAGAATATGAAAGAGTAAGGATCTAGAGACAGTTCAGTGGTTAAGAACACTTATTTCTCTTTCACAAGATCTGGGTTCAATTCTCAGCACTCACAACTGTCCTGTAACTCCAGGGCCAGAGTATCTGACACCTTTTTCTTTCCTCTATGGGAATTGAACTCATGTAGTGCAGAGGCATACATTCAGGGAAAACATCCATACACATAAAATAAACATTCTCCCATTCTTGGTGGGAGTGCAAAATTCTACAATAAATTTAGCAGTTTCTCAGAAAATTGGGACTAGTTCTACCTCAAGACATAGCTATAACACTCCTTGGCATATAACCAAAAAATGTCCCCACTATACTACAGGGACACTTGTTCTACCATGTTCCTAGAAACTTTATTCATAATAGCTAGAAATTGGAAACAACCAAGATGTTTCTCAACTGAAGAACTGATTTTATAAACAAAAGTGGTCATTTACACAATGAACTACTACTCAGCAATTAAAGAGAAGTACGTCATAAATTTTGCAGGCAAATGTATGGAACTTAACCCAGTCCCAAAAGGACATGCATGATATATATGCATTTATAAGTAGATATTAGCCATAAAGTATAATATACTCTTACTACAATTTATAAACCCAAAGAAGCTAACTAACAAGGAGGAGCCAAGGGAGGATGATTGAATCTCATTTAGAAGGATAAATAAAATAGTTATCAGAGGTAAATGGATGGAGGGAACTGGGTTGGAGAGGGAATGAAAAGGGGAATAGGGGTATTAGGTATAGGAAGAGCCTGGAGACAGGGTTGGAAGAGAAAAAGGATATTGGCATGGGGGAGGAGGTTGAAAGAAGGGTCTTCTCTAGCATGTACCAGAGTTCTGGCGTGGGGGAAGCCCCAGTGAGCCTACGAGGGTAACTCTAACTGAGACTGCTAGCAGTGGGTGATATGAAAGGTTGAAGTGCCCAACTCCTGTAGTCAGACAGAGCTCCCAGTGGAGAGCTCACCCATAAAAACTTTGACCCAAAATTTGCCCTGCCTATAAGAAACACAAGGGCAAAGATGGAGCAGAGACTGAGAGAATGATCAACCAATGACTAGCCCAATTCAGAAAGATCCATAGGCAGAACCAATCACTGACATTATCATGCTTGCAGACAGGAACCTAGCATAACTGTCCTCTGAGAGGCTCCACTCAGCAGCTGACCAAAACAGATGTAGACAACTACTGCCAAATATTGGACAGAGCTCAGGAAATCGTATTGGAGTTGGGCAGTTGGAGGAAGGATTGAGGGACCAAGTGGGAATAGGGACTCCACAAAAAGATCAACAAGTTCAACTAAATACAACCTTGAGGGGATCTGAGACTGAACCATCAACCAAAACACATAGAATGAACCCAGGTCCCCTGAATGTGTGTGTGTGTGTGTGTGTGTGTGTGTGTGTGTGTGTGTGTGTGTGTGTATCATATGTGAAGCTTGGTCTTGATGAAGGTCCTCCAACAATCGAAGAGGGGGCTGTTCCTGATTCTGTTGCCTGTCTGTGTAAGCCATTCCCCTAATTGGGTTGCTTTGTCTGGCTTCAGTGGGAGAGGATGTGGCTAGTCCTGCAGTGACTTGATTTCCCATGGTGCATTGGTATATTAGGGTACTCCCTCATTTCAGAGGAGAAAGGGAGGGGAAGGGGGAGAGTTTTATGAGGGGGAAATGGGAGGACAGGGCCTACAATCAGGATATAAAGTGCACAAATAAATTAATAAAGATAAATAAGAGAGAGAGAGAGAAAGAGAGAGAGAGAGAGAGAAGGTGTCAAAAGTGGAAATTGCATTTATTCAAAGCATAGGATTTTTTTTTGACTATTGATACTGGGGAATGTAAATAGCTATTTAAAGATAACATTTTTGCCAAATCAAGAAAGTGTAGATGATTCTGTTCCTCTTTAGCACTAATCTTTAACTTTCTTAGCCATCGAAAATGAACAAGTGGGTTTTTATTAATGTTTTCTGTATGGAATTACTGCAATGCAAATTTTACAGCTGAAGTGTTCTAAGGGTTTTGTCTAATTTTAGCTTTCTATCAATATGCATTTATTTATATAGGATATATTTATATGCTATGTAAATATATTTCTCAATTAAACGTGTGTGTGTGTGTGTATGTGTGTGTGTGTGTGTGTGTGTGTGTGTGTGTGTGTGTTTTTCTTCCCAATGAATTCATTCTGTCCTAGGAAGAAGCTTATAAACTTGTGAGACAAGATTCACATGGCCCCTTCCCAAGGTCATAAAAGCTGTAGGCAATTGCTAGTGGAAGGAGACTTTCTGAGCAGTCAGAACATATTTGTCACCCAGGGTAGACTGGAATTGTCAATGATACAACAGCATATGAGTCACCCACAATTCTGTAAGTAACTTCACTAAGATAAACTGAGATGGAATTAATTCTCTGGCTGTCATCAGCACCCTATTCGGGTGAATATACATTTGTTTATATCTTCTCAGTAAAAGCCTTGGAATAACAAGAAATTTTAAAAGGGAGGGTAGTGTTTGAAGAGATGTCTCAGTAGTTAAGGACTCAATGATCTTGCAAAAGACCTGGGCTGGGTTCACCCATGGCCATCATGGCAGCAACCAACTAACTCCAGTTCTACAGGATCTGACACCATCTTCTGGCTTTCAGGCATTGGTACAAGTGTGGAACACACATACACACACAAACAAAAACTAAAGGTTAAAAAAGAACTTCAAGAGAATGAAGTTCTGTTAGTTAAAAGGGAAGTAAAAATTGAGGAAGAGAATAATAAGGTGGAATAATGAAAGTGTGACAAGTAGAATTCAGAGTCCCTACTCAGTTAGTGCTCTTCCAAAGATGGGAAACTCTACTGGTCCTTCTTTCTTAGCCTCTTTCTACTTTGTACTGAATTATGAGACAGGTTATGCTTACAAATTCTTTAGGTCTCTCTCTTAAATATTTATCCTTCCATATTTGATATAGCCACATGCACATTTGAATGCAGCCTATTGCAAATCTTGCCTTGTATGTCACAATTGTGCTAAAATAGTATGAACAGTTGGACTATATTTAATTATATATTCATCTCACTGAGGACAATTTCAATAGATGGCAATAACATTTCTCTTACCCTCCTAAAATTGCATTTGAATAAAAGAAAAAAGGAACAGGTGGTTTTGTATATGGCCATGATCATTAAACCCTCAAATGGGCCAACTTTCTAGGAAAAAAGGAATCATCCTGCCCAAAAACAACAGAATGTGGTTGACTGACAAATATAAGAGGAGAATGTTTGGAGCAACCTTAGAGATGTGGCATCTCCACCTCTCACACGGCACTTCTTCTAATGTGCCTGAGTAATGCAGGGACAGGAGATGTAAAAGGAACTGAGTGAACGGCCAACCAATAACCAAGGCAGCATGAAACCATCCCATAGCAAAGCACCAATCCCTAACACTATTAATGATATCTGTTATGTTCACCCTGCAGCTGACTCAGATACACCCACAGCCAAAGAGTGGATGGAGCTTGAGGACTCTAAAGGAAGAATAGGAGGAAGGATTGGGCCATGAAGAAGATAGAAACTCCATAGAAAGACTAACAAAGTAAATCTGGTCCGTGGAGCTCTACAAATTGAACCACCAACCAAAAGCATCATGGGCTGGACCTACACCCCATCCCCATACATTGCAGACATACAACTTGCTTTTCTTTTTCTTTTCTTCTTTTCTTTCTTTTTGAGAAATCAACTTTATCTTTTTCCTTTTATATTTATTTTTATTGGATTTTTTAAATTTATTTACATTTCAAATGCGATCCCCTTCCCCAGTTTCCTACCCATAACCCCCCTATACCATACCCCTTCCCTTTTTCTATGAGGCTGTTCCCCCACCCATCCACCAACCCCTTCCTGCCATCCTGCCCTGACATTCCCCTACACTAGGAAATTGAGCCATGACAGGACCGAGGGCTTCTCCACCCACTGGTGCCAAACAACTCCATCATCTGCTACATATGCAGCTGGAGACATGGGTCTGTTCATGTGTACACTTTGGATGGTGGTTTAGTCCCTTGGAGCTCTGGTTGGTTGGTATTGCTGTTCTTATGGGGTTCCAAACCCCTTCAATCCTTTCTCTAACTCCTTCAATGGGGACCCCATCCTCAGTTCAATGGTTGAATGTGAGCATTTGCCTCTATATTTGGCATGGTCTGGCACAGCCTCTCAGGAGTCAGCATGCACTAATTGGCATCAGTAATATTTTCTGTGTTTGGTGGCTGTATGTGGGCTGGATCCCCAGGCAGGGCAGGCTCTGAATGGCCATTCCTTCAGTCTCTGCTCCAAACTTTGTCTCCGTATGTTCTCCTATGACTATCTTTGTTCCCCTTTGAAGAAGGACTGAAGCATCCACACTTTGGTCATCCTTCTTCTTGAGCTTCATGTAGTAAACAGGACCCAGAATTTTGTTGCATAAAGGAAACACACCTCAGAGACAAAGACAGACACTGCCTCAGAGTAAAGGCTGGGAAACAATTTCCCAAGCAAATGGTCCCAAGAAACAAGCTGGAGTAGCCATTCTAATATCGAATAAAATTGACTTTCAACCAAAAGTTATCAAAAAAGACAAGGATATATTTGTCAAAGGAAAATTCTACCAAGATGAACTCTCATTTTTGAACATCTATGTTCCAAATGCAAGTGTACCCACATTCATAAAAGAAACTTTATTAATGTTCAAAGTACATATAGCACCTTGCACAATAATTGTGGGAGACTTCAACACCGCACTCTCATCAATGGACAGATCATGGAAACAGAAACTAAACACAGACACAAAGAAACTAACAGAAGTTATGAACCAAGTGCTTCCAGTTTTGTTTTGTTTTTTCTTTTTGGATATGTTTTCTTGATTTGGAGGGTTATTTTTCTATTGGGTGTTTGTTTCTTTACTTGAGAATGAGCTTAAGGTTGTGCATAGGGAGGGGAAGAGGATCAGAGAGGGAAGGAATATGATCAACATATATTTGAATTTGAAAATTATTTTAAATTATTAAAACTATAAAATAATATATTAAATAAAACAATTTAAATCTATGGCACATGCATGGAGAAGCTCTTTTTTGCTTAGCAAAACCAAATCCAGTATCTAGAGGGTTGATTTGCATATTCTGTTTTCCAGAGCTTAGATCAGCTATGTAGTATCCTTGACTTTAGATTCAGCTTCTGCTGAGCCCTGTCCCTAACAGGAAATTCAGTCATACAGACCTGCCATTATATATCCATAGATCTAATTAGCAGAAATGTGTTGATTATGCTTCTTTTATGATTCTTTTTATGCTTCTTTTATGATTCTTTTTCTTGTTTTAAACCTTCTACAGATGTCCTATCCAATTTGGCAGCCATCACTCAGATGCTGATATTTGAACCTAAAACCATTCTATGAAATAAAAATAATTTACATGTAAATCATAGTACATCTGTTGAGGTTTGGTCTGTTGCTATGTATTGTAATTCTCAATTCTATACCAGAAGGTCTAGATCTATGAGTTACTTCTCATGTTACAAGCTTCTGTTGTGCAAACCTTGTTCCTTGATTCACAAGTATTGGTTAAATAAAATGTCCACAGCCAGTTACTAGAAGAATTAGAGTTAGGTGGGTTTGGAGTGACCTTGTTGGAGGAGAGAGATGAGAGAAGGAGGACGAGGAGCAACAGAGAGGAGGAAGCCGCCATGAGGGGAGATGTACTATGGTCCACCTCTGACATGGTGAGAAGAAACAGCAAGTATATGGGGTACATTGCCGGAGAAGTAGCTAGGCCAGAAGTTAGAAGAGTAGATTGGGGTAATCCCCCAGCAATTGTCAAAGGCAAGTAAAATAACTTTAGTCTGAGTCTCATTTATTTGTAAGCTAGTCACAAATAAGCAATTTCCATGTTGAATAGTGTAGCCATAGAACATTTCCACTATCTCAAAAAGCTTTATTGGGCCAAATGATGGTGGTGGTGGTGGTGGTGGTGGTGGTGAAACATGCCTTTAATCCCAGCACATAGAAGTGAGAAGGCAGAGGGAGGTATATCTCTATGAGTTTGAGGCCAGTGTGGTCTACAGAGTAAATTCCAGGACAGCCATGGCTACAGAGAGAAACTCTGTCTTGAGAGAGAGAAAATGAAAGAATGAAAATAGAAACCTAGTTCTTCCAACTTTAGAGTTCCTATAGCTGTGGTGAAAAACTACCAAAACATTAGGATAGTTTATATGCAACAAAGACATACTGTTATTAGTTCATGGTCCTGAAAAATCAGAGGAGATTATATTCAAATGTGTTTCGTACTCTGCAATTCACAAGACTGGAATCAATATGACAGGGCTTGGTTCTTAGAGGCTTCTAGAAACTAAGAACACGTATTTTAGAAGTTTGTTATAATTATATTGGTCTCATCTTGGTAACCACCTTGCATCTTACAAAATCTCTTTCATGGAAATGTCATCATAGTCGCAATCTGCAGGTCACTGTGCACGGTACTGTTAAACCGTCTTAGAACTTTTATCTACCACAAAAGATTTCCCCTCTTTCATTGTGTCTATACTACTTAGGTTTTCAAAGGAGCTTGTAGACTCAGGAACCATCTTTGGATTTCAAAAATATAAAGTTCTGCTACAGTAGCAAACATTTACAAAGTTGGTTCTAATCAAAATTCAATAAGTCAAGTAACAATAGAGAAAAACGGAGAGAAATAAAATCAAAACCCATAATTACCAATTCTTTTTCCCAACAATTCACTGCTCAAGGAGACTAGAAAATCCCAGTTATATAATGATATTAACATGTCCTAACCTTGTGTTTAAGTTGAAATCTAAAGTCTAAGGAGCACTTCAGTGGGACCATCTCTTTGTGATTGAACCAGAATGCATATCAAGTAAAAATACAAGAAGTGTTAATGATTGAAATTTTAATAGAGAAAGCCAAGTAAAATTAGGAGACATTGAGGGGCTAGAAATGGGTTAATAAGATATCATATTATGTTTAGTGGCAATATAAAATGATATTTTTTCCCTACTCTTACCTGATTCTCCTTCATAGAGTTGCCAAGTTTCATACACAAAACCAAAACAAAACAGAATAAACAAAAAACACAGACCACATTTCCCTCTGTTCTTGTTTGCTTTCTGCTGCTATGATTAAATGTTGACCAAAACCAATTTGTACTTGTTTGCTTTCTGCTACTATGATTAAATGTTGACCAAAACCAATTTGTAGAGAAAAGGCTTTATTTCTTCTTACTATTCATAGTGTATCATAGAAGGAAACCAAAGCAAGAACACAAGGCAGGAGCTTAAAGTTGAAACCATGTTGCAGACTGGCTTGCTTCCTCTAGTTTGCTTAGTTAACTTCCTTATACAGCCCACGCCCCTCTGCCCAAGGCTGGGTCCTCCATCAGTTAGTGTTTAGGGAAATGCCCTCTCCAACTCTGAGATTCCACCTCACACCAGTGAGAATGGCTAAGATCAAAAACTCAGGTGACAGCAGATGCTGGCGAGGATGTGGAGAAAGAGGAACACTCCTCCATTGTTGGTGGGATTGCAGACTGGTACAATCATTCTGGAAACCAGTCTAGAGGTTCCTCAGAAAATTGGATTTTGAACTACCTAAGGACCCAGCTATACCTCTCTTGGGCATATACCCAAAAGATGCCCCAACATATAACAAAGTCACATGCTCCACTATGTTCATAGAAGCCTTATTTATAATAGCCAGAAGCTGGAAAGAACCCAGATGCCCTTCAACAGAGGAATGGATACAGAAAATGTGGTACATCTATACAATGGAATACTATTCAGCTATCAAAAAATGATTTCATGAAATTCATAGGCAAATGGATTGAACTGGAAAATATCATCCTGAGTGAGGTAACCCAATCACAGAAAAACACACATGGTATGTACTCATTGATAAGTGGCTATTAGCCCAAATGCTTAAATTATCCTAGATGCACAGAACACATGAAACTCAAGAAGGATGACCAAAATGCAAATGCTTCGCTCCTTCTTTAAAAGGGGAACAAGAATACCCTTGGCAGGGAATAGGGAGGCAAAGTTTAGAACAGAGGCAGAAGGAACACCCATTCAGAGCCTGCCCCACATGTGGCCCATGCATATACAGCCACCAAACTAGATAAGATGGATGAAGCAAAGAAGTGCAGGCTGACAGGAACTCCATGTAGATCGCTCCTGAGAGACACAGGCAGAATACAGCAAATACATAGGCTAATGCCAGCAGCAAACCACTAAAATGAGGCTTCAGAGAAAGGACTGAAAGAGCTTGAAGGGGCATGAGACCCCATATGAACAACAAATGCCAAACAACCAGAGTTTCCAGGGACTAAGCCACTACCCAAAGACTATATATGGACTGACCCGGGCTCCAACCTCATAGGTAGCAATGAATAGCCTGGTAAGAGCACCAGTGGAAGGGGAAGCCCTTGGTCCTGCCAAGGCTGAACCTCCAGTGAACGTGATTGTTGGGGGGAGGGAGGTAATGGGGGGAGGATGGGGAGGGGAACACCCATATAGAAGGGGAGGGGGGTTAGGGGGATGTTGGTGAGGAAACCTGGAAAGGGAATAACAATTGAAATGTAAATAAGAAATACCCAAGTTAATAAAGATGGCGGAAAAAAAAGAAAAAGAAAAGAAAAGAAAATGTCCTCTCAGGCATTCATACAACCCCGTCTGATGAAGGCCATTCCTCAATTGAGATTCCCTCTTCCCAGGTATGTCTATACGTCAAGTTGACAAAAACTATTGTCTTAGTTAGGGTTTTACAAACACCATGAACAAGGCAATTCTTATAAGGACAACATTTAATTGGGCCTGGCTTACAGGTTCAGAGGTTCAGTTCATTATCATCAAGGAAGGAGCATGGCAGCATCTAGGCAGGCATGGTACAGGAAGTGCTGCGTGCGAGTTCTATATCTTCATCTGAAGGCTGCTAGCAGAATACTAGCTTCTAGGAAGTGAGGACTAGGGTATTAAAGCCCACTCCCACAGTGACACACATACTCCACTAAGGCCACACGTACTCTAAGAAGGCCACAACTTTGAATAGTGCCACTCCCTGGGTCAAGCATATACAAACCATTACAATATTTAAATGTATACATATACATACATCCTAGACTCATATTGATATTCAAAACTGAAAATTTTAAATTATATTCCATAGGTCGTGGTAAACAAAATAATCTATCACAACTATGATGTCCCCTTTATGTATAAAAACAGTTATTATAACTTAGAATATCCTTGAAATGTAAGGTAATATTCTAAAAATGTCAGACATGACTTCTCAGTTTAGTTCTAGACCCCATTTTTTGATAGGGTTGTTTAGCTTTTCGGTGGTTAGCTTCTTGAGTTCTTTATATATTTTGGATATTAGCCATCTATGAAATGTGTGGTTAGTAAAGATATTTTTCCAATCTTTAAGATGCAGATTTGTCTTATTACTATGTTCTTTGCCTTACAGAAGTTTTCCAGTTTCATGAGGTCCCGTTTATCAATTCTTGATCTTAGAGCATGAGCCATTGGAGTTCTGTTTAGGAAATTTCCCCCTGTGTCAATGAGTTCAAGGCTCTTTCCACCTTACACCAATCAGAATGTCTAAGATCAAAACCTCAGGTGACCAAAGATGTTGGAGAGGATGTGGAGAAAGAGGAACATTCCTCCATTGCTGGTGGGATTGTAAACTGGTACAATCGACTCTGGAAATCAATTTGGAGGTTCCTCAGAAAATGGAAATAGACCTACCTAAAGACCAAGCAATACTACTCTTGGGAATATAACCAAAAGATGACCCACCATAACATAGGGGCACATGTTCCACTGTGTTCATAGCAGCCTTATTTGTGATAGCCAGAAGCTGGAAACAATCCAGATGTCTCATGACAGAAGAATGGATACAGAAAATGTGATTCATTTACACAATGGAAAATATTCAGCTATTAAAATTTGAGGACATCATGAATTTTTGCAGGCAAATTAGTGAAACTAGAAAATAACATCCTCAGTGACATAACTCTTCTTGAAAAGGACATACATGGTATGGTCTCACTAATAAATGAATATTAGCCAAAAAAAAAGTACAGAATACCCAAGATTAAGTCCACAGAACTCAAGAATGTCAACAAACTGAAAGGCCCAAGTGAAGATGGCTCAGTCCTACTTGGGAGAGAGAAGAAAGCAACCACAAGTGGGGAGGGAGGGAGGGACAGGAGAGTGAAAGCAGATGGGGGTGGGAGGAGATGGGAACATGATTGGTGGGAGTGTGTGGGAGGACTGAAGCCCTGTGGGCCAGCATAAAGAATGGAAACAGGCAACCTCTGCTGGAAGGAGGTTGAGAGGATGCTCTAGAATGCACCAGAGACCTGGGAAGTGAGAGATCCTCATGACTCAAAGGGGAGGACCCTAGATGAAATTCCCTACAGTGGGGAGAAGAAACTTATTGAATCTACCTTTAGCAGAAAGACAGGGGGGCATCAAGTGAAGGATGGGGTTACTATCCCATAGTCAAAGCTCTGACCCATAATTCTTCCTGTCTGAAAGAAATGCATGGATGGAAATGGAGAAGATCCTGAAGAATAAAAGGTCCAGTGACAGGCCCAAAGTGGGACTCAGCTCAAGTGGAGGCCCTGAGACCTGACATCATTACTGAAGCTATGGGGAATTCACAAAAAGGGACCTATCATGACTGCCCTCCAAAAGACCCAACAAACAGCTGGAAGAGTCAGATGCAAATATGTGTACCCAACCAATGAACAGAAGCTGCTGACCCCTGTGGTTGAATTAGGGAAAAGCTGCAGGAAGCTGAGGAGGAGGGCAACCATGTAGGAGGACCAGCAGTCTCAATTAACCTGGACTCCGGAGATCTCTCAGACATTGAATCACCAATCACCAACCAGGCAGCCTATGCCAGCTGAAATGAGGCCTCCAACACATATACAGCAGAGGACTCCCGGGTCTGGGTTCAGTCAGAGAAGATGCATCTAACGCTCCAGAGACTGGAGGCCCCAGGAAATTTAAAGGTCTGGTGGGGTGGGTGTGGTAGAGACATCCTTGTGGAGACAGGGTGGGGCAAGGGAATAAAATCTGGAGTGTAAAAAATAAATAAATAAATAAATAAATAAATAAATAAATAAATAAATAAATAAATAAATAATTTTTAAACAATTGGATATGAGACTAAGAAATGGTTCAGGGGTTAAAAGTATACACTTTTCTTTCAGAGGGCCCAAATTTGATTCTTGTACTCACATCACACAGTTCACAAGTACCTTTAACTTCAGTTAAAGTAGGATCCCATGTGGCAGTAAAATGATGGATACAGAGAGAGAGAGAGAGAGAGAGAGAGAGAGAGAGAGAGAGAGAGAGAGAGAGAGAGAGAGAGAGCGAGCAATACAGGTGTAATAGAAATAAATTTCTAAAGGTGTGATATGACCTCATAGAATTGCCTTGCCCATGTTGGCATATAAATACCACTGGAAAAATAGTTACAGGTGGTCAATGTGTGTTGAGAGAGTGATAATCAGTAATCTGTTTCCTCCAGAGATGGCATCAACATAGGTGATTCAATCCTCAAGATGTATGCTAATATAATAGTTCTAAGCTGTACATGGTTATAATTAAATCCAATCTGAACTTCTCTAAAGAAGTTAGGATAATAGAACTCAGTCCCAGGAACACATTCATTTCTCTAGAATCATTCCTTAGCATGACTAGAGGTCCTCACTAAGCACTCATTCAAACATCCATAAAAACAGACTGGTTGCCAAAGTCAAAGAAGAAACATGGACCAGTGTAATAGTTACTTTTCTTGTCCTTATGACAAAACACCTAATCAAAATGACTTAAAGAAGGAAAGTTTTAATTTGCTCCCCATTTCAGAGAGTTCCAGTCCATCGTGGAAGGAAGGCAATGCTTCACCGATATGGTTACAATTGGGGAAGCACATTGGTGACCTGTTTATATTGTTCACATAGGAAGTGGTAAACTCAGGGAAGAAACAGACATGGACACAGCTTTCAAGGGCCCATTCCTAGTGACCTACTTTTACAAACCAGGTGCTACCTCCCAAATGTCCTACAACCTTGAAAACAGTGCCACAAAATAGTAGACAAGCATTTAATGGATAGATCTGTTGGGGACTTTTCAGCCTTAATTCATAGCTTTCAGGGTAGTAACAAGGCAAATAATGAGCTCTTTCCATTTTGTTCAGTAAGCTCTGTCTATGTATTTTAAACCACTTTAACTATGTTGTTCTATAATGACTTTTAAAATTGAAGAATTCTGCTCAAATAACCCAAGGATACCATTAGCTTATTTCTCTTGATGCTAACAACTTGCATTCCCTTGACAAAATGGTCAGCAGTGCAACTCTACTGCACTAACTCAGCACAATGAAATGCAGTACATACTGGACTGTTCTTGGGCTTCTTACACTAATTTTTATTTTCTGTTCTAGAATTCAACCCAGACCCTTTATTGTAGTACTTGTTGCAACTCTTTGGCCTTCCCCAGTCTATGACTGTCTTTGTCCTCATATTGATTGACACTTTTATATGAGTATTGGTCAGTTATTTTGCTGAGTGTTTCTCAATGACCTCAGATCATTTTATAACTCTCACTCTGCGCCTTGGTCAAGTTCATATTTTAATATTTGTATCAGTTAAGTTTTTGTTTTCACTTAGGACCATTCCCAATTTGTTATCACGGTTTTGCCATTATTAGATTTGCTGCTCTTTTCATGTCTCTGGAGAATCATTTTGTGATGTATCAGGAGTAATGAGAACACTGTCAGGACAAGCAATGTGAAGCTCATTAATATTGTAATCATGCATCTGTGTTGTTGTCTTGCCTAGTTTAATTATGACAAAGGACTGTGGTGAAGATGAACAACTGAACACAGTTTATGGGGATGCAGTCAAAAGTCATGAAGATATGATAAATGCATCACACAAAAAGTCATGGAAATGCATGGCACAAGATAACCAGGAAATGTTAATTCAAGCCAGTCCCATCCTAAGACATGAGAAGCTTCCAAGTTGTGAGAGATGATGGGCATCACGAATAGAAATGGATCCTGAATGCTTCACCATAAAATAGAGGAAAGGCAGCTGAGAAGAGGATAGTGCAGAAAAGCAATTTGCGAAAGGGTCTTAATACTCATGTACTTGGGTTCCCTCCCTATAATACAGGATAACAGAGTCATCTCCATTTACCTCCTAGGTCTTTTTGCCGTGACCATGGGCACACTAGGCTAATGCAATAGGGCTTAAAATAAAAGGCATTGGACATCAAGAAAGACTTAAGACTGCAAAATTCCATGAAGTCATTTGATGGTATTATCTACATTGGTAAAAAAAAGTCAGTGTTTTGATAGATCTGCTTAGTAACACAACTTCAACATACCTACTTTAAAAATCATGTTTAACAAGAACTCTTGCTCTGTTGTGGGGTTCTTTCGGTTCTTACCTGATTCCACAGCTCTTTTCCTGATGTCTCAAAAAGTCTCCCAGGTGTCTTACTCTTTATTTATTTTTTTCATACAATATATTTATCATATTCTTTCCCCTCGTCTAATCCCTCCCAGATCCTCCTTACCTCCATATCCACCCAACTTCCCCACTCCGATGCTTCTCTGTCTCCTCCTACCCCCACTGAGAGAAAAGATCTAGACTACTGTAGGGACAGTACTTAGTCAAATATCGGTCATGTTGTTTTACTTCTCTAATTCAATCCTCCCAATAACCTAGAAAAATAAGCACCGTGGATATTATTTCCACTTTAATGAGAAAAAATGAGACAGTGGAAAGGATCTACTTGAAATTATATGACAGTTGACTTTTGCATTACAAAACCAGGGGAAATGAAATTGTTCCCATACCTGTGCTAAGCCTGGGAGAGCAAATGCAAATATCTCAAGGACACTCAAAATGTAGACAAGGAGAAAGTGTTGAGTAACAGCTGTGATGATGGAGACAACAGGATAAAGAGGATAGATATGGTACAGGATAAAGAAAGCAAATGAGCAGCATGGCCCTTGCTATGTAGGTTGATGTCATTATGCAGGTGAAGGCAGGCACAAGATAAAATGAGGCTTGTCATTGGACAAGAAGGAAAGGAGGCAGGAACAGAGATTTTAGGAGAGAAGCAGAATGGGAAGACAACATGGAGGCAGACGATCCTCAACATGCATCTAAACCTAGATGCAGGTTGATATGAATATTCCTTAAGGGATAGATTTCTAAAGGTCAATTTATCTTATCTAGGTGGATGGTTTATGTATTTATCAGTTGGTTGTGGGTTTATTGTATAGATGTATTGTGGATTGAAAATTTAACATATAAATCTGATTGTTGGGTTGCTGCACGGAGCCATATTGGATTTGGGCCTAGCCGCTTTTTGACTGCATGGCTCAAAGTGGCTAGGTGACTCTGGGCTGTTTGGCCATAGAGACTCACCCCTAAGATGATTGCCATAAGTCTTAAGATTGTTGGACAAAGCCTCTCCCATGAATTTACGGCACAGGAAGATAACATTCAAGGGATGCCTCAGCTCGAGCAGATACCAGTTATCTCCTCAGTCTACACCCAGTGTCTCCACCACCTGACCTCATCGCCTGACCTCTTTGCCTCCAGCTATCACTGCCTATACCCTCATCTCCCCCTCCTTCATATTTCACAAAGGTCACTCCCCCTACCTGAAAGCCTTAAAAGCTGTAACGTTCATCCCAATAAACGAGACCTTGACAACAGAATCTTGCTTGGTCTCCTTCTTCTCTTCACCCCCATTTTGGCCCACAGGTAGAAAGCCTCTTTGGGACCCTGAATAACTGGGTCCCCGCTGGCGGGGACAGGTTGCAGTTGATGAGTCTTG
Source organism: Rattus rattus (assembly GCF_011064425.1). Taxonomy (NCBI): domain Eukaryota; kingdom Metazoa; phylum Chordata; class Mammalia; order Rodentia; family Muridae; genus Rattus; species Rattus rattus. The sequence continues at coordinate 99,452,350 of NC_046172.1, forward strand.
ATTTTACCGGGTAGCGAGTAGCTGGAACCCAAGAGTTCGTGGCTAGTAGAGAGCCGCCAAGAGAGATACTAACCCGAGATAAATTATAGTTAGTTCTATACAGACCCTCAGGTGCCAGAACTAACCCTAGAGACTCTGGAAGAGCTCAAGGACCTCCTGGGTCTGAGAATACTTGGGGGCAGCATGGAGCCACTAAGATAAAGATACCCTGCAGTGCCGTGCAGCACCATGAGTGCTGGTGCTAGCATGGGGTAAAAGATTCAGCCCTTTTAAAAATATTTACTGCAACAGGCCTACGACTTCATGTTATTCTAGTTACAAGCTGTTGAGTTTTCAGATGAGACCATTGGAATTGATATGTTCTGAGTGTCTGGGGAAGAAATTGGTAGTGAGAAGTCTAATGTGATCATCATGGTCATATCACTTCAGGGTCTTATCTAGGCTCAGAGCTCTTCAGAGGAGGCCAGACCATTGTGTCTTTTGAGGAAACAAAAGTCTTCAGGAGTGGTTGAGAGGACTAACCTAAAGAAAATTTTAGAAGGATAGAAGGATAGGTTCAGAATAGCATTCATTGAGGGAGTTGAGTAGGAGACACTTCTCTGGGAATTTAAAAAAAAATGCAAAAGTAAGGGGACAGAACTTTCTAGAAGAAGCAAAAGTAGAAGACAGGGTCAGAATATGATTCATTAAAGGGGATTTCAACTAATCTTTCCCTCCTGGGTATTTCTCTGAAGGTGGAGGAAAGAAAGCAGAAGTTTTTTGGAAATGAACCATTTTAGAGAAGATAGATTATTTCTGGATAGAAAAAGAATGATCATTAGTTGGCATGACAATCAAGGTTCAAAGTAGATAGGGGACAAACTGCTTTCACTTTTCTTTGCTTCTGTGTCAAAGATAAAACTCTGAAATCAACTCCTAATTTAAAAAATATTAATATATATTTGTTATACACAATGAAGGACTTTATAATATTTCTGTTCAAGTATAGCATGTACTTGACCTTTCAGCCTCCCAATTAGCCTTATTAGTTTCTATACTCTTAATATTCATACACTTCTACTTCTAATTTCATATACAATTACACACATATGTAAATATAGGCTTCAAGTATTTTTATGTCATCTACTCTTTTTGCTATTTTGATAAAGTATCCTGACTAAGCAACTTGAAGGAGAAAAGGGTTTACTCTGAGTCACACTTGGAGGAACTGTATTATTGTGGTGGAGAAGTCCTTTTGAGGTAGCTTTCTAAATTGCATCTGCTATCAGGAAGCAGAGAATAATGAATGCTGATATTCAGCTAGCTTTATTCTCTTCATACAGTTAGGGACTCCAGCCAGTGGAATCTTCTTGCCTTTACTAACCTAATATAATCTCTCATAGGCTTGCCCAAAGGTCTGCATAGCCTATAAAATCCTTCTCAAGCATTGACTCCTACATGATTCTAGAACCTACCAAGTTGATAACTGAGATTAATCATCACACCAGATAATGTTTTGCTTAATATGATCATTTTAACTCTATTAATTTTCCTACAAATCACATAAGTTTGTATTTATAAAGGAATAAAACCTCCACTCAGTATACATAGTATACATTTTCTTTACCCCTTCATCTGTTGGTGAATGCTTATTTAGTCTGATTGCATAATTTGATCATTATGAATGTGTAGGAATCTGTGGAGTAGTCTGGATTCTAGTCATTTGAACACACATGGCTGGTTTCTTGTGCCTTTTCACTTTCTTATTATTTTTCTTTGTATTTTATAATATGGATTCCTTATGTTCCACTAAACCCTCTTTGTGCCAGAAAATTAAGTTATTTATGGGTGTCATTTTAAAGAATTTATTCTACTTATGCTAGAATGAAGAGTGCGGTGGTACAGGGAAAGAGCAGATATGGGGCTAGAACTAAGGCAAGGATTGTGGTTGGGATAGAGTAATGAAAACCATCAAGAGAAAAATCAGAGAAGTCTTCTGTTCTGGGTCACTACTCAGGTTAATTCATGTCACTACTTAATCCTGATAGTCATAAATCTGAATAAACCTTTGTCTGAAAGAAGAGGTAGAAAAGTTACCTGCAACTATATTTGATGTGTTTTATAAAAATATAGGAGAGAAGGAATGTGTTTGATGGATATGCAGTCATGAGTGGTAGAATGGGGTGCCTCTCTGGGCCCATGTTGAGGCAGTCCTTTATCCTGAAGGACCAGCCAAAAATAGAGTTTATTCAGGGCATTGGGAGGGGAGTTGAGATAGTAGAGATAGAGAAAGGCAGAGAGGAGGGGGAGGGAGAGGGAGAGAATAGAGGAGCAGAGGCCACCCATGAGCATGTGGGAGGGGGGAGGCGAGAGAGGGGGAGCAGGAGCAAGAGGACAAAGCGAAAGCAAGAAGGCAAGAGAGAGGGGCGGGGGAAGGGGCAAGCAGCACCTTTTATAGTGAATCAGACACACCTAGCTATGGCCAGTTAATTTTGAGGCAGAGCCTTGACTAAATGCCAACATTCCTCTGTTTTGATTTAATTAAAAAAGAAAAATTAGAAAGAGGTGATGGTGGAACAGGAATAGGATCATTGTGATCTTTAACTACTTCCTACTTAATTGGGGTGACGTGTCCCCAGGGAATCTAGAAAAATGGGTATGGGGATGTTGGTCCTTTTAGGAGACTTGGATGTTTCCTTGATGTCCAGGGTCTATAGAACTATCTGTGGATAGATAGGACGAACAGGTCCAGCAGAAGCATCTGTGTCTGTGAGAGTAGATTGGAGCATCTGGGGGTTTGTGCTTTAGAGCTGTCTTGGATATAGTAAATGCCTAGACATGACAAGATGCTGAAACACACACATATATAGTATATGTAGGGAATAAGGTTAAGTACATTTGGGAGAAATTTTTTTCTTACATGTACATGTGGAAGTTTAGGTGTACATTTGAAAATACATTTGAAACACTTACGTCTTGGTGGTTAGGGGAGAGGTGAGTCCCAATTACAGAGCACAGGATAGGAATCCTATACTCTTGAACAGGTAGCAAATAAGAACCTAGGCTATTGACTAGCAGGTATACTTACTTGAATGGAGTCTATTTGTTCCACAAGAGGTAGTTCTGAGTGAGTTTCCTATAGCTTTATAAGTTTATGTTAACAACATAGTTGTTAAGGTGAGCTTAGGGAAAACAAAATCCTTTCATGGAGTAGAAGGAACAAGAAGGGTTTTTTCCTTCTCTCTAGGAGACTGAATATATATATATATATATATATATATATATATATATATATATATCATAGGATCATATAGTTTAACATGAGAAATACTTAAGGCTATAGTTAAAAGACAACCAAGGGAAACTTATATTTAGCATGATAGCTTATAGTGTAGACTTAGCAGGGGATACACTTTAAATTTAGTTAAAAGAAAATCAAAGAAAACTTGAATTTTGAATTTGTTATTATACAATTAGATCATATAGTGGAATGTTTTATTAGGGTTAGGCAAATTTATAAGAACTTTACCAAATAATATTAGGCCAGTGGCTTAGCAAGAAGAAGAAACATGACACATTTAGCTGCTGAAAACTGAGTTTAGGTAAAGAAGTAGCAGGTCACATGTGTGAAAAATTACATCTGAACTTGTGTATCATTTCTCATGAAGTCTGTAAGAAATCTGGCCGTCTTAGCTAGTTAATGAATTTATTAATGAGCAAATAAGGTGGAATACTTTGGGGTAAGGAACTGGGTCTGTTTTCTAGCTGTCAGACAACAGTTACCTTAGCTGTCAATGTAGTCTGAAATCTGGGAAAGAATAAATTATTATCTAGGAGTTATATATTAATTAAAATGACAGTTTCAGCTATGGTCTACTACCTAAACAGTTTTCAGGTCCCAGTGTCTCCATTGCACCTTGGGCTGAGTCAGTCTGGCCCCACAAGTTGAAAAACTTTTTCTTTCTGGAGTTAGATACATGTGAAATGAGAAATGATCCACCTTGACTTAGGCAATATGAGACATTTGACTCTCAGGGTATCCTGTTTTTTCCACAGTGTAGACCAAGCCCTGGCAGTGGGCAAGGAAATGGCAGTGTTTCTTAGTAGTTATCATACCACAATCCAGGTAGACTCTTGTCGCTGTGTCTATATCTTCTCAGAGACCTTGAGGGTAACTGTCAGGCTTTGGGAGTCTGTCTGTTATAAGTTTAAACATTATTTAGTAGACTTCTGACAAGATTGAGAGCAGTATCTATGGGGCATACCTGAGTTAGACAGCCTGTGTTTAATTACTTGTTCAAGAATGTACTAGCAAATAGAGTAAACTATAATTTAACGACAGTAGCAAAAAGTAAGGCTAAACATATATTTATAAAAGGCAGTGATATTTAACCTTTATGTTGTTTAAAAATCATTATGTACCAAGGCAGGACAGAACGAAAGCCTTATCTTAATTGTTAAGTGACTTTGACAGGTTGCATTAACAGAGATAAACACATGATGAGACACATACAGAATCAAATGGCAGAGTTGTGTCTAGTGTACACTTCTCTTAGAATTGATGTGAACCAAAATGGAAAGAAATCAGGAAGCTGACTGTGGCAGTATGAGCTGTGGGCCATGACAGAAAGTGACTGTCTGGGCAGGATCAGCCTTCTGCTCCCTCCCTGATTGGGCAGAGTGTAGGCCCATTTCCCAGCTCCTGTCAGAGTGGCTCATGCATGGAGGCAGCTGGCAGTGACCTGGGGATCCATCTCTGGGAATGCACTGGGGAAGTCGGAACTTGGAGTAGCCCCTGCTCTGGGCTGTAAACTATGGGCAAGCAGTGCTGATCTTCCAGGAAAGATCTGAGAATGTTCCATTTCGGACCTGGGCTAGTGCACCCCTCCTTAGACAAGTGGAGCACACTCAGAAGAGGAAGCAGGAAATGGGAGCATGCATGTGCTTGGCTGAGGAACCAGGGGTGCAGGGCCATGCAAGATGCTGGCTTTGTTCCCTCTCCTCCCCTACCCTGGGCAGGGGTGGTAGCACTGGTGACTGCTGGGGGCGCCAGAGAAGGCAGAGTCCCAAAGAGAGAGATAGCACATGCATAAGACTGTGCAGGGGCAGGGCTGGTACAGGAGAAATGGCCTGGGAAAGCATCACAGTAACTTAGCAAATAGTGTCCCAGGCAGGGCATGGTAGTGCAAGGGGACCTGATTTTCCTCCACTGAGCTGGGAGCAGAGCAAATGGCTGAAAGCAGCAGGACAAGCAAATCAAGTCGGGAGGGGAAAAGCCTATGGATTGCTATTGAGGAAGTTGTTTTTAAAAGTGCCAATTAAGTAGACATATTGCTTGCTGGGTACTGTGAATTAGACCTGGAAATGCCCCGTAAGTAGGAGCAAGGCAGCTTAAGATCAACCCATTGGGTGTGGAAGTTATTAAAATGTCCCTACCAGCCTCCTGAGCAAAAAGTTCAGTAACTAATAAACAGAAAAACCAAACAAACCAGCCAGGTCTAGATATACCAGCCTCATGGATGCTGATGGCTCAATGCGAGTCTGGGACTCACAGGAGAAAAGTGACCCAGCTAAGCTTAGGAGTTTGTTCTATGGCTGCAAGAGCCCAAGGGAGGGGTCATGAAAACCACTAGAGACAGGGATCACTCAAGGGTTAGAGGTACTAGAACCAGTGAGGCTCAATGTAAAGAACAGTCACAAAGACTGAATGTTTCCATACTCACGGGTAGCATAGGGGTGGCTGTGAGCTCAAGAACTCTCCCCTGGGACAATAGGACATCTACAATGACCAGTGGGGAGCAGATTACCAGTTCTCCAAAATTGGGGCTAACAAGTGATGGCTCTTCCTGTGGCAGTGGATGTGAACCTTCAAGTTTCTAAATCCCATGTTTCTGCACCAAATCTTGTGTTTTATAAAAATATAGAAGAGAAAGAATATGTTTGGTAGATGTGCAGTCAAGGGTGGGGTAAGGTGGTGTCTCTGTGGGCCCATGCTGAGACATCCCTTCCCCCTGAGGGACCAGCCATATGACCATATAGTATAGAATAGAGTTTATTCAGGACATGGGGAGGGGAGTTGAGAGAGCAGAACTTCTGTAGCAGTTCTGTTCCATTAAACATCAAATACAACATAGCAGCTGCAGACTGGTCCTCTAGGAAGGCACATACTACACACCAACCAGCAGCTACAGTCTAGTCCTTTCAGGAAGCAGACACCAGCATGAACCAGCACCTGGATTTCAATCCTGAAGAAACCGCCATGCTCGCCAATCTGCCTGAGGAGAGGCTACAGAAGTGGCAAACTGCAGCAGAAACCTCACCAGCAGTTCTTGGGCGAGTTTCTTCTATCTGTGGTGAACTTATCACAAGTTGAGCTCAAAACTCGATGTAAAGCAAACGAATATATGTGTGTCTTCAGCGAAGAATAGGGAGATGGAGCAAGCCCAACCAAAGCTCAGTGCTTGTCGCTCACTGTCTGTGGGGTCAGATTTATACTCCTTCATCCTGGGTCCTTTCACCTGTCTGCTATATCCAAACATCCTTTCACCTGTGTCTGCTTGAAGTAAACAGTCTTTCACATGTTTACTTTAGCAAGACATCCGTTCACCTGTGTGTTCCAGCAAACCAACATTTGACATCACTAACTTTCCAAAGAACTACAAGTTTCCACTTCACAAAATCGGCACACATCGTGTGCCTTTTTAAAAACCACATTTATGTGACATAGCCAAAGCAGGGGCATCTATACAGAGCACAGGGTAATTGTCAGAGGCTGAGTGAGAGGTAAGCTAATGCTGTGACTGTTCATGAGTAAAGGGTTTCTTGGGACGTTATGGGATCACAAAATTCAAAGTCAATTAAGTTTGGAGCTCAGCTTTAAACTGTTTAAACTATGGAATCTGTGATCATTAACAAAGAAATCCCTGAAAGTGAATTCATGGCAGGTGTGTGTTTTAAATGATTGCACGGCAGTAGTCTTTATTAAAATATGATTTTCCACCTCACTATAAAAAGATGGAGGGAGAGAAATTGGGCTAATTTTCATTTACACTTTCCAGCGAGTGACATTTTAATTAGTCAGCCAAGAAGAAAGTTTCATCGTTCTTGGCTTTTCCTTTTTAAAAAGCCTAAGTGTATGTTATCCCCAGGACAAACCAGTTGCACCACTTGTGATGGGGGGATCACTGTCAATTCTCATTCCCTCTTGAGACTCGGCTGGGTCCTTGGGACAAGTGGTATCATTTGTCAGAGCTGGGCAAGAAATCAATATAGATTTGAAGAGTGAAAACAAATATATCTATACAATATATAAGTCTAATTGAAGCTGCAAATTTCTTCTCAGCTCTCAGGTACCCAGAGAATTCTCATTAGTCTTTGCAGTCTGACATGCATTTATTCTTAAAGAGAGGCAAAGAAGGTGTCAGTAAATATGGATGGCTTCCAGAGAATCAAAGAACGAACAGTTTGGATATTGAGGCCTAGGTCGGAATGCTGGAAGGAGCTTGGGCATGAATCCTGAATAGAACAAGCATTCTAAGGTCTTCCTAGCCATGAACATGTTAACAATCCTTTATTTTCATTCACAGTGGTGGTTCACAGGGTCTGGCTTCCCCTAGGTTCTACTTCTAAGACCCAGCAGAGGATACAGAAGGGGAAATGGTAGTGGAGGTCTGTTGGTGTAAATTGTTTGGTCACACAGAGACTACAGGAAGCCAGAACTTCCATGCAAGGCTTCAAAACAATGCCTGGAAGTGTAGAAGAGGATCTTGGCATCTTCGGAAACATCATCTACCAAAAAGTAACAATAACTAGGTATGTCTCTCAGGTGTATGCCCCTGATACTTAGCACTCTAAAATAAAATCACTTTACTGTGGTAAGAAATTTTCACTCGTCATGTTTCAGGGCTTCAGTGGGATGTCATACACAGATGGTGACTAACTTCTTTGCTGTCATTCTGACCTAAATTCAATATTGTGGTTTTGGTGACAAATATTCTATGGATGTGGTGGTTTGAATGAGAATGACCTTCACAGGCATATATATCTGAAAGCTTAGCCACTAGTTACTGGAACTGTATGGGAAGGATTTGGATGTGGGCTCTTGTTGGAGTAACTGTCACCTTGTGGGAGGAGCATGGGCTTCAAAGTTTAAGAAGCTCATGCCAGATCCTCAGCCTGTTTTTTAACACAAACTGTTATAGCTATAAATTTTCCTCACAAAATTGGTTTAGTTCCATTCAAAGGAGTCTGATAAGTTGTAGTCCCATTTTCATTTGAGTCTAGGAATATTTCAAACACCCTTACTATTTTTTAAAGTGAGGAAGCATACAAAACCTTTCTCTAATGTGTGATATGTGAGTTGGGTCGCACCTCTCTCTCTCTCTCTCTCTCTCTCTCTCTCTCTCTCTCTCTCTCTCTCCCCCCCTCTCTACCCCCCGCCTGCTGTCTTTGGATCAGGATAGAAAACTCTTGGGTACTGCTACAACACCACACCTGTCTGCTTCCCGTCATGATCCACTTACATACTTTTATAAGAGTTACCTTGATCATGGTATCTTTTCACAGCAATAGAACATTATGAAAGACACTGGGTACTTAAATTTGTACTCAGTAAAAAATTTTGAATTGTCTTAGGCAAGGTGAAGTTTTTAAGAAGGAAATTACGCTTAAGTATACATTTAAATATATTTAAGGAAGAAATGTCATAATGCTTATAAATTTTTAAATGCCTTAATATCAAATTATACAAATATGAAAAATGTTTACAATTGTTGTATATAAACAGTGGGCGTGCATGTTTAATATAGTGGTTCCTCTACTGTAAATATATTTAAAATTTTAATATTCAAAATTAAATGTAAATGAAATCTTCATTGTATGTAAATAGCTCTCAAGTTGTAACCTTACTTGAAGAATTCAAATGAAACAAAATGCAATGTTTAACTTCTGGGTCTGGTTAGTTTGCCCATAAAATCAGCCTACCATGAAAATGTCATAATGAAACCCATACCAAGAAAAAAAAATACACTTTCTTTACACTGTAATCAAGTATGTGTATATGTATTTGCATTTGCAAATACTATTTTGCTAAGATTTTCCTTAACACTACATATATAAGTGGGAATGTATGTGTGTGTGTGCATGTTTATGTATACCTACATGAATATAAGTATTTATAAACATACACATATATACATTTATACAATCAGAAAGGGCCTGATCCATAGGAGGGGATGACTGCCTAGTATTGTAAATATTGCCAAGAATCCGTAATTGAGGATCTCACAGATTGAACGAGTGACCTTACAATTATTGTTTGGCTAAATAGGCATGGTATTAAACTATTCACTAAATTTATACCTCTATATTTATAGATTAGTGTAGCTCTCAGACCTGATCAGTAATGTTTCTTTGTGCAGTGAACAGTTAAAACCTTCTAAATAATCCACAGCCTTTCCAAGCTGTCCCAGCAACTGGGGACCAAGTGTTCAAATACATGAGCCTATGGGGCTCTTTCTCCTTCCAATCAACATAATACAGAATCTAGAAGCACAAGCTTATTAATACAAATTTAACCAAGTAATGTCTATTGGACCAATATTGTTCTCAGTGTTTTATATTCGTTCTTGCATTGGAAAGGAACTATTATAATTTCAAAGGACTTAAATTCCTGGTTAGGAAATGTTTTCTCTTAAATTCCTGGTTAGGAAATGTTTTCTCCTCCTCCTCTTCCCTCTCCTCCCCCTCCTCCCCCTCCTCCTCTTCCTCTTTTTCTCTTCTTCCTTCCCCTCTTTCTTCCCCGATTCTTCTTCATCCTCTTTTTTTTTGTTTCTCTTCTTCCTCTTCCTCCTTCTCCTTTTATTTTTCAAGACAGGGTTTTTCCCTATAACAACCCTGGCTGTCCTGGAAATCAATCTGTAGACCAGTTTGGCCTCCATCTCAGACATCCACCAGACTCTGCCTCCTGAGTTCAGGAATTAGAGGTGTGCACAACCATGCTCAATGAGGTTTTCTTTTTTTCCATGTGAACTCAGCATACTACTGGCAAAACAGTATATGGAGAGAAGAAATAACAATAATAAAAAGACTGGATGTTTCATAACACAGCTAATTATAGGATGCCTAGGGCACCACTTGCCTCCAAGAAAGCTTTGCAATAATATAAGAAAGAAAATATTCTTTATTGTTACCATCAGGTTTAAGTTCTCTGTACCAAAGAAGCATGCCTACACAGTGAGACTTGAAGGAAGCCTTGTGAACTATTTCATCCTGAGTTGCAACATACTTTAAAGGGCAAATTATTTGTAACCTTGTCTACATGGACAGGAGCAAAGACTAGCTGCCTTTTTCAAGGATGCTCTTTATTTTGAACTTTGGAGCAACAAGATATGTGTGTTATTAAGGAAGGCTATCATTTATAGCTTTCCATACATCCACTTTATAAATACTTCTTCTTATGCCATTGTTGGAATGGTGCCACTTTACACACCCACCATAGCCTTTAGCACACTACAGTGTAAGTCCCTATTACATGACTAGATTGAGCTTCAGATTTTTGTATTTATATTTGTAGCCCAGGTGTGGTGGATTGAGAATGGCCCTTATTGGCTCATATATTCAAATGTTTTGTTTACAGTTGGTGGACAGTTTAGGAGGGATTAATTGCCACTAGGGGTGGAGTTTAAAGTCTCCAAAACTCATGCCATTCCCAATTATCTCTCTCTCTCTTTGCCTTCAACTTGAAGATTATAAGTGAGTTGTCGCCTACTGCTCCAGCACTATGTCTGCCTGCCACCAAGCTTCCCTCCATAATGATCATGGATTAACTCTCTGAAATTTTAAGTAAGCTCCAATTAGATGTTCTTTTCTTTTATAAAACGCCTTGGTCATGCTGTCTTTTCACAGCAATAGACCAGTAGCTAACACAGCAGGAAATTCCATCCATGCATAATGGTAAGGCAAGACTCAGGGAACTACAAGCCTGTGGCATTTTTTGGTGCATGCTGTGAGTGAAAGTGGCAGTCATGTTTTTAAATGTTTGAAAAAAATACCCAAAAGAGTAGTAAGATTTTATAATACTCCCCATTACTTAAAATGCTAATGTCTTTAAATAAAGTTGTATCCATGTGTTGTGTGTCTTTTTGTAGTACTACTGTGAGGATGAGTAGTTGTGATAGATGTTATGTAATTCACAAGGATTAAAATAGTCACTGACTTTATGCACAAAAATGTATGCCATTCCTACTAATATTTCCTGTATTTTTCTTTCTATGGAGGTATGTTCCTTAACATTGACTTTATCTAATTTTAAGCATCTAACAGAATAGTACAGGTGAGGTGAAAAACTGTGATAATTGGGTATATACTATTAGTGGGGACATTTAAAAATGAAATACTCATTGACTATAAGATCTAAATTAAATGAACTAGGTTCACTAGCAAAATATTTGAATTGTATTGCTATACCACCCCAACAATATCCAGTAGTTTTAAACTGGCAAAGCTCAATACATTTCCTGGCCATTAACTCTCACTTGAGACAGGTCACAAACACTATTAATTACACTCTCTTATGGTTGCAGACCGGAGTCTAGCATTACTGTCCTCTGAGAGGCTCCACCCAGCAACTGAAATAGATGCAGACACCCACAGCCAAACTTTTTTACAGAGCTTGGGAGATTTTATGAAAGAGTTGAAAGAAGGATTGTGACCCTCAAGTGAATAGAGACTCGAGAGGAAGACCAACAGAGTTAACCAACCTGGACCCTTGAAGGCTCTCAGAGACTGAGTCACTAACCAAAAGAGCATACATGATCTGCACCTATGCCCCCCTGCACATAGGTAGTAGAGGTGAAGCTTGGCTTTCATATGGGTCCCCAAAAACTGGAATCTGTCCTTAGCCTGCCAGACTCTTGCCTATGGATCCTGTTCCCCTAACTAGGGCAGCTTGTCTGAACTCAGTGGGAGAGTATGTGTCTAATCCTGCAATGACATGAGGTATCATGGTCAGTTGGTACCCTGGTGGGACGTCACCTTCCTCAGAGATGAAGGGGAGGAAGAAATGGGGGGAGGGACTATGTGAAGGGGGACTTGGAGAAGGTGTGTGCTGTGATAGGGATGTAAAGTAAATAAATTAATTAATGGAAAAAACACAGGCCAGAAATACTATCTTAAAATTCAGAAGTCAACCTGTTGATATATCAGAAAATTGTCTATTAATACTTTAAACCATATTTACATAAAATATGAAAAAGTATACTGATATTAGAGATTTTCTATATTGATGTAATGCTTCTTTGTGGTACTTTTCTTCTTAATTTTTAAAATACATTTTTGTGACTACCAAAATTTTTAAATACTGAATTTGATCAACTTAAAACAGTGATTTATCAAACCATTAGAATTTTCTTTGCATTTATTTTCTTCCCTAAAAACAATATGATATACAAACAACTTGACTACAGTGGAGATGCTTATAAACAAAAATCTCAGGGGTCTAGAATGAAATAAGAACTAAAGCTGACTTTCCACAGAAATGTTTTAAAATGAAAAAAAAAAGGATGCATGCAATTAAAAACACAATCTAACTGCCTTCTAGAGTGTTTTGTCAGGAGTGGATATGAGAGAAAGGGTTCAGTAATGCTCTCAAAATGCTGTATAGTTTTATAGAGTTTTATCTCCTCCAACAACTGTAAAGAAAGGGAAAGATACTTAGGCAAATATTAACCACATTAATTTATTTTAAATTATAAAAACAAACCATATTTTGTCTTTTAGACCCCAACTACTCTGTTCAAAAAAAAATAATATTAACCTTTTGAGAGTCCATGGTTTTTAGTCATCCATCATGTACCCCAGGAACCTATGAGGGTAGGTGTGCTTATTGGTTTAATGTCAACTTGACAAAAACTTGATTAATCTGAAAGAGTGGAACCTCAATTGACAAAATGCTCCCGTGAGATCCATCTGTGAGGCATTTTCTCAAGTAGTGATTTATGAAGGAGGGCTCAGGCCACTGTGGACTGTGTCATCCCTGGGCTGGTGATCCTGGGTTGTATAAGCAGCCTGAGCAAGCTATAGGAGCAAGTCAGTGTCCAGCACCTTCCATGTCCTCAGCATCAGTTACTGCTTCCAGATTCCAACCCTGCTTGAATTCTGTCCCGCCCTCCTCAACTGATGGACTATTATCTGGACGTGTAAGCCAAATATACCCTTTCCTTCCCAACCCACTGGTTGGTTGTAGTGTTTTAACACAGCAATAGCAACACTAAATAGGATACCAAGAAAATGCAAAAAAAAAAAAAACCAAAACAAACAAAAAAAACCACCTGGATATTCAATCGAAGGTCCTTCTTCATCAAGAAAATAACTTGCTAAGAAAAAAATATGTAATAATTCTCCAGCTGTTTGAGCTATCTAATAATAACTATTACAGTACAGTGTGGAATTAGTTGCTTCTAAATAACACATGGCATGGATGCTGAGAACTGCATATGCTTTGCAATATTCTCATGACATCCTGCCAGCAGATCACCAACCTGACTTTCTCTTCTTTCTTTCACTCCCCTTTGTGGTTTTATGTAGCTAAGGTACTCTGGCAATTAGTACGTAGCTAGCTCTGATGAATGCCTCTCTCCAGATTGAGCACTCTGGCACTCACACCTCTAATGCTTCTACCAACTAGTAGTCCTCCTACCAACTGCAGGGAGGACTCTGTGGAACTAGGTATGGGTAGCCACAAGATGTGAAGACTCTTCACTTCTTGGACTAGAGTTGCTTGATCAGGAATTCTGGCCTGGGATTCTTACAGGATCATTAGTTTTCTTGTATATAAGTCCATTTTCAGGCTGGTGTTAACTAAAACAAATGCTACTGAATATTCCCATGTATAGGTAAGTAAAATCCCCAGAGAAGTTGTGCTCATTTAGGAACAATCTTACCTAAGTGGAGGAATCTTTCAAATTTAGGGTAGGTTCTGCCAGCAATATGCAAAAGTACCTCAAATGAGAATTTTTTTTCCCTCAACGATATTTAACTCAAGACAGAAGTGGTAAAACTCATGCTGCCAATCTGTCCCTCTGGTCAAGAAGTAAGACGCTGCTGGGCTGTTTTGGAATAGCCTTGTGTTGTGGTTTTACTCTGCATTCAAGTGTACATTATACACTTGTAGACAAAGAGAAAGAGATGGCGATTCTTTGGCTTTAGGGTACAATGTTAAGAATAAATCTTAGGGTAGTGGTGGCACACCCTTTAATTCCAGGACTTGGGAGGTAGGGGCAGGTGTATCTCTGTGAATTTAGAGGCCAAATGGTCTACCCAGCAAGTTCCAGCACAGCCAAAGCTCGATAGAGAAACCCTATCTGGACAAAAGAAAGCAAAAACCTAAGAAGCCACTTTACATGGCTTCACCTGAGTGGACAAGATGGATCTTGGGTGGCAGAGAAACTGTCCTCAGAAATATAATTCAGTATATCTCAGTAAGGTAGTGTGAGTCTGTGCTTCTAGCTGCTGAGGCAGTACAATGGCTTGAACACAGAAAATTAAGGTCAATCTGAGCAATAGAGTAATAAAGAGCTTCTCAAGGAAGCAGGACGGGGAGAGGAGAGGAGGTATAAGGAGCATAGGAACCCTGAGTGAGGGAAATCCTGAGTGAATGTGAAGTGTTGTCATGGACACAGCCACAGGAAGGATTAAGGTCTCAGAACCATGGGAAATTGGCAGTCTTTCCCCATACGGCCCAAGCTTGAAATTGGCAAAGCCTTCTTCCACTGGCCCAAGTACAAGTATTTATGAACAACTGGCCAGTTTGAGCAAAAACTAGCAACTGCTACTCCGTCCTTTCAGATGTTTGGAGCCTGAGACTGAGACAGATATCGCCTAGCCAGATTAGTTCCCCCATTTCCCACGCTGCTCCCAACGTGTTTGGGGTGCAGCAGGTGGAAATGCCACTCCATAGAGTGACAACACCTCACCTGGCCCCAGCTTTGCTGTACATGGCTGTCATTTCGATATTCCTCTCACCAACCTTAGATAGGGTTTCTGGACCAAGCATGCAGGTCACAGTAGGGAGGGAAGAGAAGGGAAAAGAAATGGAGGGAGGACATGTAACAGCATTTATAGTTTACCCAGACTTGGCGCTGCAGCTGCTTAAAAGCCAGTTAGCATCTTTCACAAACCATTTCCTCAAAGGCAACAAGCAATATCTCCCCAGTGAGGTGAGGGCTGGCCCAAGTCTTTGTCCTTTGAATAAAAGTCACATACATTTATGTGTTCAACCTCCTCAGTTCTCTCCCCTAGAAAGACAGTGAATAAATGGAAGTCAAATCAGAGAGTAACGGAATAGCGCAGAGCAGAATGACATTAAATGTTTTTATTGAATAAAAGGGAAACCATGGACATCATAGAGCAAAAGCAGCTTCCCAGGCGAAGCTGTTACACTTTGTGCTAAATAACCTCATGAACCAAGAGTGTACAGAATACAGAATACACCGAACAGGTAAGTTACCTCAACAGCAAAGGAGAAAAAGAGAATATAATTCTTTAAGATAAAATTTGGTCAAGTGATAAATTTAGTTGCTCAAAATTTCTAGCCCTTATCCACCTAAATTCAGTATGGTTCCAAATATATGCATTTAATGTGTGCATACTGAATCCCCATTGTTCATGGAAGCTGCTTTTTCGAAGAATTTATTTTAATTTCACATTTATTTGACCTGACACTCAATTTTTAAAAATTTGTGTTTGATAGAAGTATGTGTGCGTTTATACACACTTAAAAAACCCCAAACCAATTCTTAGAAGCAGAGGGGTCATGCTTTCCCCCTAACTAGTGTTGGTGAATTTCAGTTATTTCTCCTGTGTGTCTTAGAAACTTGGTGTGTTCTCAATGCACCCACATATTCGGGTGGGTTGACAGATGTGTCAAAAATACTGTATGAAAAGAGGGAGGTAGCTCATGCGAGTTGACAACCGTTTGTGTGTTGTTTCCTGTTGGAGCAGGCTGCCTCCCTTTGACATTTTACAGTTACAGATGAAAGGAAAACTTTACTTTGAAGCCTAGTGTGCACAGTTGTACGTTTACTACAATCCACCTCCGACTTGGCTTATAATGTAAGATGATGAATACCTTACACTCAGTACACAGCATTTAAAAAGTACTGAAGGAACAGCTTGTAGACAATACTTTTTTTTTTTTTTGTTTTCAATGTTAAACATCAGCTTCTATGGGATATATTTCGAGGATGGGTTGTTACCACTTTATAGACATTCTAGGCCATACAAACAGCACAAGTAACATCAATGTCAATTTTTTTTCCATTATCTGTATCAATTACTGGATGCTAATTCTAACATATATACTACTTAAGGGGGGGGAAAAGAAGAGAATCATGGCACATTGCAAAGATAGGAATATAGCATCTTAATTGTAAGGATGATCTTAGGGTCCAGAAAGAGGGGACTCTCTAGAAGGTGATGGAGTATTTTCTTCAGGTGGATAAACCGTAAGTGTACAGGCTCGAATACCACCAAGGGACTCTGGCAGATCGAAAACCTTATGCCATTCATTTTTCTCTGGATCATACTTCTGCACTATCTCTACCATACAGCGATTATTCCATGAATATCCACCAACCACATAGATTTTATTCTCAAAGACAGCGACCCCAACATCGCTTTGCCCTCTTAGCATGGAAGCAATTGGGGTCCACTGGTCAAGGATAGGTGAATAGTATTCACAGCTCAGGACATCATCGTAATCACTGGTTCCTCGGAAATGGTTGCCACCAATGACATAGAGCCTATCCCCTACTGTACACATGCAGTGGAGGCCGCGGACAGTGGTCATTGGAGCCTTCTGGATCCATTTGTCAGTATCAGGGTCGAAGCACATGAGTTCCTTTTGGAAAGTGTCATGGGTAATTCCTCCTAGAGAATAAAAATAATAGGCATGAGGAGAAGTCCTAAAGAATATAAAAGGTGAGGCTCCCTCATAGATAATTAACTTTCCTACATTTTATGGCATGTTACAGATTCCAAATATATAAGTGTTGTCACTCCATGTTCTTTAACAACAACAACAAAGAAAAGAAAAATCTCATGTTTAACTATTTAAATCAAGTCAAAATGTGATAGTATTACAAAAATCTTCCCAAATGAAGTGATAGATGGAAATAATTTTTGACTACTATTAGAATTAACTGTGCAGTACATTTGAACTTCAGTGTGTTGTGATAGTTTTGTGAGTAGGCAATGGGTGCTGAGCACTTGTCTAGGACACCTTAAATTGAAGGTACCCATTAGTTCCTTCCCCAAATCAAAATAACCATTCTAGTTAACATATTAGGGTTTTGACTATAAAGCAAGATATTTATTAATAACTGTTAAAAGTCTCATGCCAGTAACACCCAACCTGGAAGCCTATGCAAAGCTAAAGGATTGGAATTTGGCGCATAAGAATTTTATATATGTAGTAGTAGTTGTTGTTGGATTGGGTTAATTAGGTCAAACTACCTACAATCTGAATACAGACAGAACACAAATAATCCAAGCTATGTGATGAAAATACCAGACTCTATCTTCGGCAGACAAGGGGCAGACCTAAGCTAATCTTTAGCTGTGCCATAGATTTATCAAGTAACCAGGCAGAAATTAATGAAGCCTATTTTTCTAAATCTTTAAGGCCCTACCAGAAAGCAAAGCATTGTGTTTGGGTTATAACATTGGCTCAGTTCTTAGCCCAACATCAATATGGAAGATAACTTTTGCAGCATATACCAGTTATGTCAAAATGCCACTAAAACTATTCAAGTGTCAGTTTTGCTCTGGAGAACTGGGAACTCTTGTTATAAGTAGTAGAGCACTTACACACATGAAACAGGTAAGTGATACAATATGATTTCCTCTATGGCTCTGTCAATGTAAGATGCCCCACAGTCACTCAGGAATTGAAGCCTGGAAACCTGAAAACCACACACGGCACAGCCATTCCCAGATCCTTCTTGACTACAGACATCATAAGGCAATGCTCTGTGACTCATCAGCTCCTTAACAACTTTATTTTCTAATAACAGAACTATTTGCCTGGCATTGAGGGGAGAGGGCTCTCAGAGGTAGACAGAAAAGAGGGAAGGAGAGAGAGTGGGAGGGGAGAGGGGAGAGAGGGAAAGAGGGAGGGAAGGAGAAAGTGTGTGTGTGGGGGGGGAAATTACTTAAAAAACTAAATGTCAATATCAAAGGTGATCACTATATTAAAACATATTTCTGAATTTGTGAATTTCTGAAGGGAAATGTAAATATAAACCATTTGAGAATGAAAGTTGTTATTTGAATATTGAATGAACTTGAGCCATTTTAGAATTTTCATATAAAAATATCTCTGCATATAATGGTACCACAGTAGAATCCCCACTATAATACTAAAGGAATAATATATGTGTTTTGTTATGTATATTATATATAATGGATCACACTTAAAGAGATTATTATGTATATTTTATTTCCTAATATGGTTTAGCTAAATTTGAAGACAAACAAATGATTACTACATGTGAATGGTGTTTACATGTATTTACAGAGTATTGGCACTTACTTTACAAGTGAACTGGAGATAAATGCTTTCCAATTATAAATTATACATTGATAAATGAATTGGTTTGGTGCTAGATCATAAACATAGAATACTCAAAGCATTCATATATAAATATACACATAAAAGTCTTCCTAAAATATAAATAACTTTTTACTATTTTCCCAGAAATTGCTATTATTACTGGCACTATGGAAAGATCATATTTAGTGGGAGAAGAAGGGCCTAGCTCTGCCGGGACTTGATGTGCCATGGTGGGAGATACTCAGGAGAGGGAGTGGTCTTCCACTCTCTCAGAGGAAAAGAAGAGGGGATGGGGAAGGAATCAAGATGTAAAGTGAATAAATTAAATAAGTAGAATAAACATTATGATGATATGTTCACAAAGTAGTTGTCTACCTGAAATATACATCACTCCTCCATACACAGTTCCAGCATGTCCATAGTGAGGCTCATTCATTTTGGCAACGTAGGTCCATTCATTTGTTCTTGGATTGTAACACTCGACAGTAGCTGTTAAAAAAAGAAATACAATGATATTTTAATCTCAAATTTTATTTGATTTTAGTAGAATAATAATACTATATTAATTACTGAAAATGCATAATATGAGAGTCCACAGAGGCTTCTTATATCTCTTATAATTTTTGAAACTGTTAAAATGAAACATTCAGAGTATATTAGTCTAGATTATGTACATTTCTAAAACATTATACAACTGTAAAAAAAATCACTAAAGATTTTTCTACCATTTGTTTATCACTTTTCAATTTGACATTTCTCAAATGTCTGTGCTCTAAAAATACAGGAAAAGAAAAAATCACATAGAAAGAATAACACATCAATTCTGAATATCTATTTTTTGCCATAGTGTACAGGAAGTAACATCGATATCTCCAATGTACAGCTGAGTCTGAGAGTATAATCACTGGCTGATCTATTTCCTACAAGTTTCACTATGGCAACTGTTATAACCAATACCACCATTCTTAACCCAAAGATGATTGGCAAGAATGTGTTCATTTCTTTCTTAAGTGGACTTCCTGTCAGTAGTCAATTTGTCATCTTCAGCATAAAGTCCTTTGGACAAGTGACTTCAGTTACTTAAATATCTTTCAATCTATCCATTGTTGGAAACCATAGAATCAGAACAATAGCAGTCCAGACAGATTTTTAAAAACGTTTCTTTTTACAAGGAAAGAAACAGATACTCAGAAGACTAGCAGGAAGCATGAAGTTTGGATGGACTTGAAAGGTTCAGATTTACTACAGATACTGCAAAAGCAAATCCTATTCTTTGTTTCCCTCCACCCTGTCTTTTCTTTTTCAAAAATATTTTATTGATTACTTTATTTACATTTCAAATGTTATACCTCTTCCTGGTTTCCCCTCCACAAACCGCCTATCCCATCCCCCCTTCTCCCTGCTTCTGTGAGGGTGCTCCCCCACTGAACCCCACTTCTGCTTCACCAGACAACACTATGCAGGGAAGCATGTGGCAGCCTCAAAGTGAAATTTGCCTCAGTAACTTCCCTTCTAGTCCTTTCCTTTTCCACTTATTTTATTTTTAATTTCAAAATCTTTTACCATTCTCATTCTGATTTATTATCTTGATGTTCTATAAGAGACTCTGGAGCCTTAAGTTTTTAATGGACACATACTAATGATGAATTTATAGCATAAAATATGATGTTCTGATGTCTGTATACATATATGATGGCCAAATCAGTATAATTAGTGTACCTGTCACTTCAAGTACATATTGCTTTTTATTGTTCAATCTCTTTAAAAAATACTCCTTTTTAGTTGCTATTAGCATGACTATCACCTGACAAGCAAAATGCAGATTTTACATTTTTGTCTCATACACAGAGGGGCTTAATGTACTGAATGGCATGTGATATTAGAAAAGTAATAAATGGACAAACTTTCTGTGAGAAAATAATCTAATCTCACATCCTAGCAGAATGGGTATTTGAAAATAAAGACTTCCCAGGTATTTTCTTCATCTAGTTCAAGCCAAAGAGACCTGACTACCTATATGCTTCTCTTAATACAGCATTTTCCCCTTGAACTTTGAAATTTCTCCATTATAACTGTCCTTTTCTATATCTAATCCATCTGTCTGGATGCAGTTTCCATCATTTTCCTCCTATTCTTTTTATGATGGATTTAGAGACCAAATAGCTAATCATGGTGGTGGTTAACATTCCCCTGTATGAAAAGATAATGCTGTTTTTGTATTTTTTCTAATAGGAATTGTAAGATCCATCCACAGTTTCTCGTGTAGTAACCTCTCAGTGCAAGATGGAAATTCATCTCACCAACTGCATGATAGCCCATCAACCCTGAACATCCCCTCTTCCAGCAGGGCCATCAATCACCTTTACACTTTTCAGGTCCCTTAGCTTTACTGTCAGCCTTTAAAGTTCCTCTGTGTCCAGCTGTTGTTCTTAGAGAAAGCAACAGCATTCACAATGAAAATAAAATGCAGCTGATTCAAAATCTGATGTGTACATTCTTGTCTCTGTATTTCACATTTGCGTAATAATCAGATAGAGATTGATACTGATAAGTCTGACAAGCGGAGGAGGGAGAGCAAAGACAGCAACAAGACAAGGAGCTTGAGCCCTCAAGTGATGGCTACAGCAGTAAGCACCAGGGCAAATGCCGGGCAGGTAGTCAGGAAACTTCAGTCCCTGCCAAATTCAGTCTCCCAAATCCATGCCCATTTCTCTATGCCCCACAGTATAGCAGGATGAATGGCATAGCATCTTTTAAAGGCTGGAAAAATCAACCAAAGGACTATTCCACAACATAAAAATTATATGAAATTACAATTTCAGTGGTCATAAATAAAGTTTTGTTGGAGCTAAGACCAAAGTATTTGTTTACGGACTGTCTGCAATTGCTTTTGTTCTACAAGAGTGGGGGGCCTCATTAGCTGCAACAGAGAATTACTATCTCAAAAGCTATTAATAAAGTTTCTGACACTTTACAGAAGTTATCTGACTGTTAAACTAGAGACTCAACTTCAGAGCTCTAAGGTTCTGGAGTAGAACTTGAGACCCTTCGATTCCGTAACTATAATTACTATGCTTATTGTATCTGTCTCAGGGATCCTCATTTTCTCAGATGATTTTATCAAGTTCTGGAGTAAGTCTTAAGAGATAATGTGTCTGGTTTGACACACTCAAACTAATAGAAAAAAAACTAGGAAGCATCTGGAACACATGGGCACTGGAAAAAATTTCCTGAACAAAACACCAATGGCTTATGCTCTAAGATCAAGAATCGACAAATGGGATCTCATAAAACTGCAAAGCTCTGTAAGGCAAAGGACACTGTGGTTAGGACAAAAGCGGCAACCAACAGATTGGGAAAAGATCTTTTACCAATCCTACAACAGATAGAGGCCTTATATCCAAAATATACAAAGAACTCAAAAAAGTTAGACATGAGGGAGACAAATAACCCTATTAAAAATGGGGTTCAGAGCTAAACAAAGAATTCACAGCTGAGGAATGCGAATGGCTGACAAACACCTAAAGAAAATGTTCAACATCTTTTAGTCATCAGGGAAATGCAAATCAAAAAAACAACCCTGAGATTTCACCTCACCAGTGAGAATGGCTAAGATCAAAAACTCAGGTGACAGCAAATGCTGGCAAGGATGTGGAGAAAGAGGAACACTCCTCCATTGTTGGTGGGATTGCAGACTGGTACAACCATTCTGGAAATCAGTCTGGAGGTTCCTCAGAAAATTGGACATTAAACTGCCTGAGGATCCAGCTATACCTCTCTTGGGCATATACCCGAAAGATGCTCCAACATATAACAAAGACACATGCTCCACTATGCTCATAGCAGCCTTATTTATAATAGCCAGAAGCTGGAAAGAACCCAGATGCCCTTCAACAGAGGAATGGATACAGAAAATGTGGTATATCTACACAATGGAATATTACTCAGCTATCAAAAACAACGAGTTTATGAAATTTGTAGGCAAATGGTTGGAACTGGAAAATATCATCCTGAGTGAGCTAACCCAATCACAGAAAGACATACATGGTATGCACTCATTGATAAGTGGCTATTAGCCCAAATGCCTGAATTACCCTAGATGCCTAGAACAAATGAAACTCATGACGGATGATCAAAATGTGAATGCTTCACTCCTTCTTTAAAAGGGGAACAAGAATACCCTTGGCAGGGAAGAGAGAGGCAAAGATTAAAACAGAGACTGAAGGAACACCCATTCAGAGCCTGCCCCACATGTGGCCCATACATATACAGCCACCCAATTAGACAAGATGGATGAAGCAAAGAAGTGCAGAAGTGTAGATCTCTCCTGAGAGACACAGCCAGAATACAGCAAATACAGAGGCGGCATATCAGCAGCAAAACCACTGAACTGAGAACAGGACCCCCTGCTGAAGGAATCAGAGAAAGAACTGGAAGAGCTTGAAGGGGCTCCGAGACCCCATATGTACAACAATGCCAAGCAACCAGAGCTTCCAGGACTAAGCCACTACCTAAAGACTATACATGGACTGACCCTGGACTCTGACCTCATAGGTAGCAATGAATAGCCTAGTAAGAGCACCAGTGGAAGGGGAAGCCCTGGGTCCTGCTAATACTGAACCCCCAGTGAACTAGACTGTTGCAGGGAGGGCGGCAATGGGGGAGGGTGGGGAGGAACACCCACCCAAGGAAGGGGAGGGAGGGGATGTTTGCCCGAAAACGGAAAGGAATAACACTTGAAATGTATATAAGAAATATTCAAGTTAATAAAAAAAAAAAGAGATAATGTGGATGGGGCTGGAGAGATGGATCAGTGTTTAAGATGACTTCTCCTCTAGAAGTCCTGAGTTCCAATTCTCAGCAACCACATGGTGGCTTACAATCATCTGTAATGAGATCCCAATGCCCTCATCTGGTGTGCATGAAGACAGCTACAGTGTACGCACACACATAAAATAAATTTAAAAAAGAGAGAGAATATGGAACCTTCTCTAGATCTAGAATCTGTTTACTAACGAACAAACCTCCAAATCCATTAAAGGATACAGGGACTCATTAAATATATTTTAGCAATGTTGCTATTTATTTGAAATTTTAACATTTTTTTCTGTTATTCCATCACCATTCAAAAACTTTTTATTTATGTAATTGCAGTAAAAGGATCTGAGCCATTAGTCTTCTTCAAAATGGAAAGCCACAATGGAAGGCTAATTTCGTAATGATATTACATTTTTAAAAGGCTGAGAAAAAGAACCAAAAGACACTGAAAAATGCAAGAAATAAAAAAAAAAATCCTTTTCACTAAAATGGCAGCTCCTATACACTAATCCTATTTTCCTGTTGCAACCAGTATCAGGGAGAGCAGAATGCCCAAGGAATCACAGTCCAGCAATAAGTGAGACATGCAGGTATACAAATAATCTTTTTAAAAATGGGCTATAGACTTACATTGTTTCCCCTTAAGACCCTCATACACTCCATGAGAGATTTTGAAAGGACCTAGCATATTCAATTGATATATGTCTTACAAAGCTTGTCAGTTTTCCTTTCATAATTACATATGGACAATTGGTATTGTGTATATGATGGTTACATGATATACTGGACCTGATCAATGAACCTGTTAAATTATTAAGACTTTCCCCATCAATCCCTGTTTCTAGCCATGTTCTTTCCATCATCTTCTCTATTTCAATAGCCATGTGAACATGGAAATCTAATGAGTTAAAAAGAGGATGCTTGTTTTCAAGAAGAGATGCTAGCAAGTCTGTATAAGGGGAATAAAAAAACCCAACAACAAACCCCATCTATCTATCTATCTATCTATCTATCTATCTATCTATCTATCTATCTATCTATCATCTATGTATCTATGTATCTATGTATCTATCTATCTATGTATCTATCTATCTATCTATCTATCTATCTGACTTAAATCTTATATATGACTTTCTTTAGAACTCTTCTGCTGTTCCTCAAAAACAATGTGGGCAGCAAAACTAGACGGTGCAACAAATACAAGTTTAGTTTGGATTTATATAACAAATCATTATTAATGGATAAGATTCAGAAGGATTCACC
The DNA here is from genome assembly GCF_011064425.1 of Rattus rattus. NCBI lineage: Eukaryota > Metazoa > Chordata > Mammalia > Rodentia > Muridae > Rattus > Rattus rattus. The sequence continues at coordinate 99,477,020 of NC_046172.1, forward strand.
ATGTTCACTAGAAAGATAAACCAAGGATGGTTACAAGTTTGACTACCTCACCAAAATGGAACAGAACATGGGAAGATAAGGCAGCAATACCCTCCACCTCAGCAGGCGTTCGGGTTAGAAAATGAATGAAGTCTCTTGATTTTAGCCTTGTGCAATTGCTCTTCCTAGCCTGAAGTCTTTCGTGGATTCAAGACTCTCAATTTGAATCACTTAGTCAAATTGAGAATCAATCGTGTAATTTTAGAAATTCCATATATTGTACCTTAAACTACTTACAAAATGGTTTTTTTACAGCAATGCTATTTAGGAAACAATTCCTATAAAAGTTTAGGAATGGTTTTTAATTTTGTACTTTTTAAGCGATGGAGTTTACTCTTTCATTTGCTTTCTCTGTTGTTTTTGAGACAGAGTTTTTTTGTGTATACTTGGTTGTCCTGGAAATTGCTCTGTGTATCAGGCTGGTCTCAAATTTAAGAGATATGCTTGCCTCTGCCTGGGATTAAATGTGTGCACTAACATGCCCAGCTAAGAGAGATCTCTTAAATGGGATGGAGTATCAGAAAGGGAGCTATAATTGGAATTAGAGCAACCTCATCACAAGGAGGTTTTGGATATGTACTGCAGTCATATAAACAGGTGTGAAAACTTTTTAAAGTCAGAGTCTTACTACATGGATCAGATAGGCCTTGAACTTGGGATCCTTCTGCCTTACCCTGTCAAGTCCAAAGAATTCAGGTATGTACCATTAGGCCTTGTAGTAGTCTAGTAGTGTCAATAGGCAGTGTATACCTTTTGATTATCTCTCTCTCTTTTTTATAATAAATTACAATTACATCTTTTTTCTCTTTCAAGTTCTTCCCTCCAACCTATACCCCATACCCCATCTTGATCTCAAATTTATGGTCTCTATTTTTTAATCAGCCATGTGTGTGTATTAGTGTGTGTGAGTGTGTGTGTGTGTGTGTGTGTGTGTGTGTGTGTTGTATGTGTGTGTGTGTGCAACTTTCTCTAATTAGGGGTACAGATCATGTTCAAGGCAGCCTATTCCTATGCCGTTTGCCTAAATGCACTCACTTATTTCTTGTTCTTTCTTAACACAACACAGGAAAAAACAAGAGAACACAGGGATACACTAGGAAAAAAAGAAGCCTCTAGCTTCTTAGTTTTACATAATGATTTTCCTTGGCTTAAGAATATAATTTCCCTAGAACAATACTCTTAATTAATATTAGTGACAGGATAATGAAAAATAAGTGGCTGCATATTCATTCACAGCACTAGGAAAGAGAACCATCTGATGGGATGTACGAATAGATGTTTCAAAACGATTACCAACTGCTCCCTAGAATCCTGTCAATTCTTGAAGATTATCTTTATGGTATTACATCTTCAATAAACCACAAAACCATCTAGTTATTTTTAGATGCCATACACTTAAAATAGCACAATAACATGAAGATAATATGTATGGCTAAACTAAGAAGACCTAGAATTTCAATTCTATGCTAAGAGCATGAGTATCTCATGCCTTTATTAATCTGACTAATGAAAGAAATTGGAAAACATATGTAGTTAATGATAATGCCATCTAGGCACCCCAGATCTATGAAGCTTGGTCCAAGAAAAACTTTTATAACTCCAAGTAGAGAAATCAGACAGAAAAGATGTGTAACATTAAGGTCTATGCTACTATCAAGAAAGTGTTCTATACATAGTAAAGAAAAAATATGGAGGTAGTTCTTTTCCCCAATAAATAGTTCAATCTAAAAAACAAAACAAAACAAAAACCCACTAAAGTCTCTAATTTCTTATAATAATAGGAGAAAAAGATACTGAGAAACACTCTAAATTTATTTAAAGTCATGACAGATGATATAGAGTTTGAGATACTGGCCACCTCAAGGATGCTCTCTCTATATGGAAGTCAAGGGCTAGATTAAGGCTAGTGACTGGAGTATACTTCACACTGGGATGGCAACAACAACAAATAACTACAACAAAAAATTAACCAAACAACTTCAAACTAACAAAGACTTTTTAGATACTTTCCAAATTAAAAGAATGTATTGTTGGTAATTTCAAAAGACCAAACAATAATAGTGGTGATAGATATAAAATAAAGTAGTATCCCTAGCATTCATTATAGCAAAAATATATTATTCATATTTAAGCTAAAATGTGCCTTCTGAGATTGATGTTTATAGTTAAAAAGATTTCTGTTAAAATACACTCATGACCAATATTTAATTAGGAAATCAAAAGAAGTATACATTGGTGACACCTGTCTGATATTATAGTAAGGGTAATTTTTAAAACTGATAGTTAGAGATCTTAATTATCATAGTTAATAAACTGTGCCTAATACTGAATGAACTGTGTACCTTTACTCCAAGAAGAACATTATATTACTATGTAGTCTCTAGTAGGTATTTCTCATTTAGGAAATGAAAAAATAAGAAGAGCCAGGCCTTTGCAAAGAAGGATCTTAACCTATTAAGTACCATAGCTCATGGGCTTTTAATAGTGGAGGATTAAGAATTATGCCAAACTTCTATCAAGATGCTATTAGAATATAAACTATTTGAATATATACTGCAGTTTATCTTTCAATATGAAAACTGTATATATATATATATATGTATGTATATGTTATATAGTTGTTCAAATTCAGCAAACTATATATTAGTTATATTAGCTTATTTTGTTACCTACAACAAATTTCTGGATAAAAATAATATAAGTAGAGAGACTTACGTAGTTCTCCAGCTGCATTTCGCCCACCAACTGCATACAGAAATCCTTTGAGGGCACTTAGGTGGAAGAAGGTGCGCTTTTCATTTAAAGATGCAACTTGGATCCACTTGTTGTATCGAGGATCAAATCTAAACACTGTGTCGACGGCCGTTTTTCCTTTTGTGTCATAATTACTCTGCCCACCAACAACATAGAGAAAATTTCCGATGACAGCAATGCCATGCTGGTATCTTGGGGCATCCATCGGGGCTAGAGATTTCCACTCGTGGGTCTTTTCATCATACATGCGCAATTCTTTACTGACGACAAGCTGCTGCCTCAGGACTCCTCCGAGTGTGACCAAATGAGTGGTGTCAGACCGAATGGCAGTCCTGTCTGACTGCATAACTGGCTGCATAAATGGCATCATTTGGTAATTGCTGGCTTCCAGAAGCAAATTGACACAAGTATTGTCAGTTCTCATGAAATCCACCGTTTGCACATAATTAATCAGCTCCTGTGGTGTCATCAGTGGGAATCGTATGTTCTTCATTAGTTTTGCAGCAACGTCCATTCTAGGTTCTTCCAGGCGAAGCCAACGGCAGGTAGCTTTGAAGAGCTCGAGTTCGGTGCAGCGCTTAAGGCTGTTGCTGGAAAGCACAAAGGCAAGGCGCTCAAATGGAAGCTTCAGGAACTCCCCGGTACTCAGCAATGCAGCAAAATTCTTTAAGACGAAGCTGTTGACATATTTATCCACTTCTGTCAGATGGTAGGTGTTGGCAATCCGTCCAACTTCAACACAGTTATCCAAAGTGACCTAGAAAGCAAATGAGAAAATTCAAACATGGCTCCTTTCTGGACATCTGCATTTTGATCACAAAACTCTTATTTCAGAGGAAGAATGCTTTCTAAAATCCATCTAGATGCAAATAAAATTCTTATTTAAGTGCATAAAAATCTAAGTAAGATGCAAACAACCTTCGTCTGGTTCAGCAAAGAGATGGCTAAAAATACAAACTAAAAGCTCTTAACATAAGACACAATATTTCAATGGACTATGTCCAAAATGATTAAGTTTTTCTTCCTCAAAAACTATTCACTTCCTAAATACTGATGAAATTATTGTTAGATAAAAATTTTAGAAAAAAGATGTTATTCAATTACATTCAAGTCATCTTTTTCCTCATGGTTGTTCAAAATAGCACATATAATTACCAGAACACAGACCACACACACACACACACACACACACACACACACACACACACACCTCTCTACTATCTAATTCTTTGACTTCCATTTTCTATAGGTGTCATTTGTTACTATCCTTCATATAGATTCTTTTCAAAGTTAGTGTTCACAAGAAATGACTTAATAGCACAGTTGCTTCTTGTACAAAATTATTTTACATAATTTATCCAGAAATATAAGTTATAGAATGTGTTGAGGGCAGGAAGGATGTATCTATATTAAAACCTATGCAGTAGCAATGAACAGCCTAGTAAGAGCACCAGTGGAAGGGGAAGCCCTTGGTCCTGCCAAGACTGAACCCCCAGTGAACATGATTGTTGGGGGGAGGGCGATAATGGTGGGAGGATGGGGAGGGAACACCCATAAGGGAGGGGGAGGGGAGGGGTTGGGGAATGTTGGCTGGAAATGGGGAAAGGGAATAACATTTGAAATGTAAATAATAAATACCCAAGTTAATAAAGATGGAAAAAATTTTAAAAAAAGAAAAAAAAAGAATTGAAAAGTACATCGAAAAAAAAAAACCTATGCAGGATGAGTTTGGGAGATCTATTGTTTGTATCTCGGTAGCATTAATTTCCTTAGTTATTCTGCTAGTACTAACACACGCTAGAACGAGCTAGAATTGAAATGAGCCCAGAATAATGTTCCCAGCACAAATTTAAATATGCCTTAAAGTGGAAAGCAAACAAAGGGGAGAAGTGATTCAAGTGGCCCTTCCTTCCTCAGCAGGATCTCTTTGCAGTGTTCTAATAACTGATGGGTCAACATGAAAAACAGGAAAATACCATAAAACAAGCCCACCACACAAATACTTCCATGTGTGTATGCAACACAAAGACAGGAAAAAGGCTCAAATGTGTGTGTTTCTTAACTTTCATCACAGCGCATTAACAATGTGTAACATAAAATTCATCAGCGCGTTGTTAGCCTCAGAACCGTAATGCTAAGGCGTGTGTTATATGGTTAAGAGAAAAGTGGATAATCCTTCTGTTGAGGTTTCACTTGAAAGATGAAATGAAAGGCTAGAGATGTAGCTCACAGGTAGGCTGTTTGCCTGGCATGGAGAAAGTCATTAGTTCCACCCCCAGTACTGAAAACAAAAGCTAGAAGCATTACTCCTTTGCATTAAATAACAACCCAGTTAGATATTAATAACTGTAAAACTATAAGATTAGCTGACAAATACTTTTTAGAGATATTTCTCAAAAAGAATTTGTACTTTTTTCTGTTATTTGTTCTAGTTCACTTTAATAACTTGTTTCTAATTAATTAAAATCTGTTGGTACTCAAGTTTCATACATCTACACAGTTCATATTGATAACTCGCCCCAACCTCTTTATCTTCTTGTTAACCCCTGTCCACTCCTGTTTTTCTCTCCACATATCTTTTGTTGCTCATGGGTTTAACCAAGGTCTGGGTTTTAACCAGGGTCTTCTGTGTGAGCATGGGTTTTGAGCTATCCATTTGAGCCTGAAGGGCTCAGCAGAGAGTAGAGAACTGATGGCAATGTTTTCCCTAAGAAAACTGATCTGTTTACTATAAAAAGGTCATCAAAATGACTCATTGCTTACTTAATTGGTAGCTGTATATTTAAAACACCTAAAATATACTAGCAAAAAATAAGGAAAATAAAGTCTGGTTCTCTAGAACTGCATAGTTTAACAATGTACCAATACCTTTGATTTTTAATATTAAATGTATTTTAATCCTATTTTTGAAGCAGAATGATTTGTCAAAAATCCTTCAGTTCCATTGAATAGAGTAATAATCAATATTTGATTACACAGATGGTGCTAGGTGGAAGGCATTATTGTTTAGGGTGATGAATCTGCTTTCCAAGGCAAGTAAAAAAGTGAAGGTAATTTGTACTTTTGGAAATATTTACTAGTCGGGATTAGCAAATATTTAGGATAGCACAAAATTCTCAAAGATGATCATTTTTCATTACTGATATAATTACTATCAAAATCAACAAGGGATGGGCACTTAAGATGCTAAAAAGAGACCACCAGCTGTTACAAATTATTTAGTTACAAATTAAATCTAAATTTATACCATGTGGTGGGTGTGATGGTATATGCCTGTGATCCTAGCATGCGAGAAGCAGAAGTAGGCTGCTCAGAAACTCATGGCCCAGCCTGAGCTACAAACTGAGATCCCCATCCCCTGAGCTACACCGATGAAATGAAAACACTGAAATGGAAACAAAGTAGCCCAACAATGGAGATTTACAAAATAAGCTACATAAATGGTTAGCTGAGCCTGGTGTCCTGGTGCACAAGTATAATCCTACTTGTGTACCCAGGGAGTAGGAGTAGGATTGCCTAAAGTACCTCGGTGTGACTTTAACCAAGCAAGTAAAAGATTTGTACAATAAGAACTTCAAGACACTGAAGAAAGAAATTGAAGAAGTCCTCAGAAGATGGAAAGATCTCCCATGCTCATGGATTGGCAGGATTAATATAGTAAAAATGGCCATTTTACCAAAAGCGATCTACAGATTCAATGCAATCCCCATCAAAATACCAATCCAATTCTTCAAAGAGTTAGACAGAACAATTTGCAAATTCATCTGGAATAACAAAAAACCCAGGATAGCTAAAACTATCCTCAACAATAAAAGGACTTCAGGGGGAATCACTACCCCTGAACTCAAGCAGTATTACAGAGCAATAGTGATAAAAACTGCATGGTATTGGTACAGAGACAGACAGATAGACCAATGGAACAGAATTGAAGACCAGAAATGAACCCACACACCTATGGGCACTTGATTTTTGACAAAGGAGCCAAACCATCCAATGGAAAAAAGATAGCATTTTCAGCAAATGGTGCTGGTTCAACTGGAGGTCAACATGTAAAGAATGCAGATCGATCCATGCTTATCACCCTGTACAAAGCTTAAGTCCAAGTGGATCAAGGACCTCCACATCAAACCAGACACACTCAAACTAATAGAAGAAAAAACTAGGAAGCATCTGGAACACATGGGCACTGGAAAAAATTTCCTGAACAAAACACCAATGGCTTATGCTCTAAGATCAAGAATCGACAAATGGGATCTCATAAAACAACAAAGCTTCTGTAAGGCAAAGGACACTGTGGTTAGGACAAAACGGCAACCAACAGATTGGGAAAAGATCTTTACCAATCCTACAACAGATAGAGGCCTTATATCCAAAATATACAAAGAACTCAAGAAGTTAGACCAAGAGGGAGACAAATAACCCTATTAAAAATGGGGTTCAGAGCTAAACAAAGAATTCACAGCTGAGGAATGCCGAATGGCTGAGAAACACCTAAAGAAATGTTCAACATCTTTAGTCATCAGGGAAATGCAAATCAAAACAACCCTGAGATTTCACCTCACACCAGTGAGAATGGCTAAGATCAAAAACTCAGGTGACAGCAAATGCTGGCGAGGATGTGGAGAAAGAGGAACACTCCTCCATTGTTGTTGGGGTTGCAGACTGATACAACCATTCTGGAAATCAGTCTAGAGGTTCCTCAGAAAATTGGACATTGAACTGCCTGAGGATCCAGCTATACCTCTCTTGGGCATATACCCAAAAGATGCCCCAACATATAAAAAAGTCACGTACTCCACTATGTTCATCGTAGCCTTATTTATAATAGCCAGAAGCTGGAAAGAACCCAGATGCCCTTCAACAGAGGAATGGATACAGAAAATGTGGTACATCTACACAATGGAATATTACTCAGCTACCAAAAACAATGACTTTATGAAATTCGTAGGCAAATGGTCGGAACTGGAAAATATCATCCTGAGTGAGGTAACCCAATCACAGAAAGACACACATGGTATGCACTCATTGATAAGTGGCTATTAGCCCAAATGCTTGAATTATCCTAGATGCCTAGAACAAATGAAACTCAAGACGGATGATCAAAATGTGAATGCTTCACTCCTTCTTTAAAAGGGGAACAAGAATACCCTTGGCAGGGAAGAGAGAGGCAAATATTAAAACAGAGACTGAAGGAACACCCATTCAGAGCCTGCCCCACATGTGGCCCATACATATACAGCCACCCAATTAGACAAGATGGATGAAGCAAAGAAGTACAGGCTGACAGGAACTGGATGTAGATCTCTCCTGAGAGACACAGCCAGAATACAGCAAATACAGAGGCAATGCCAGCAGCAAACCACTGAACTGAGAATAGGACCCCAGTTGAAGGAATCAGAGAAAGAACTGAAGAGCTTGAAGGGGCTCGAGACCCCATATGTACAACAATGCCAAGCAACCAGAGCTTCCAGGACTAAGCCACTACCTAAAGACTATACATGGACTGACCCTGGACTCTGACCTCATAGCTAACAAAGAATATCCTAGTAAGAGCACCAGTGGAAGGGAAGCCCTGGGTCCTGCTAATACTGAACCCCCAGTGAACTAGACTGTTGGGGGAGGGGCGGCAATGGGGGGGGAGGATGGGAGGGAACACCCATAGGAAGGGGAGGGGGGGGGGCTTCTGCCCGGAAACCGGAAAGGGAATAACATAAAATGTATATAAGAAATACTCAAGTTAATAAAAAAAAAAAAAAAAAAAAAAAAAAAAAAAGGAGTAGGATTGCCATGAGTTTGAGGCCAGCCTGGGGTGGAGGGAGAAATTTTCCCAAAAACTGATGACGATGTTTATAATGGTGATGATGACAATAACGAAACAGGATTAGCACATTTTATTCTCTTCCACCACCCGCCCCTGTCTTCAATAATGTCTAATCAGATAAACATTACTAATTCGTCAGGAGAGAAAAAACTACCACTAAGGGGCATTTGGAGAATAATTTCTAGATATCAGTAACCCATATACGTAGATGCAAAGGACTTGGACAGAATAACTAACTACTCAATACAAATAACTCCTACCTTTAAAATGACGCTAGAGAGGTTTTGATAACCTTCTGACCTGTCATCTTCTTTATAAGTGACTATTTTCTATACACTCTGTACAACAGGCACTACACTATAGGCCTACAAGCAACGTTAAGACCTATTAAACTCAGTATTACAAATGCAGTAATATTTTCTGTTAGGACAGAAAATTACTAGAACCTTATTAGTTATAAATGGAACACAGGGGAAGTGTGTATTGGGAAATTAATTTTCATCAAATATTTGTAGAATATAGGGATAAAAGTTGAAGTCTCAAAGAACAATTGACAATATAAACAGATTAAAGCTGATGGCAAACAGAAAATAATTTTAACACAGTTCAGGACTACTTTATTCTTGTTCATTCTGACTTACTTCTCATTCCAAATTCCTAGTAATGTGTCAGATAGTTGATCTCTAGATGTTTGTATCAGGTAGTATTTTAAAAATGGATACAGGCATTACCATGTAATGTAATTTACACATGATAGATGACCTTACACTTTCAATGATACTTAAAATAAGAAGTCTTCAAGTAGAAATAATTCTAAATTTATCCCAATTTATTGAATTCCATCTGAAAGTCTGGCCAGAATTTCCCAAGTAATTACATATGAGAACAGATTTACAATAGAAGTGAGGCCTGATAGTATTACTTCATTTAAAAGGGCTGCATGTACTCTGGCTTCTCTTTAGATCATATAAGTCTTTCATATTTTAAAAAGACTGAACAACAAAACGAAAGAAAATTCCTAACACACAACATCTAGGCCCTTCTAAATGGTTCTTCAAATTTTTACTTTTATTTCCTTGACATTTATTATTATATTATTTTCTTAATTCAAATCTTCAAGCCATTCTAAAAACAGTTCTTCACACACTATAATTTTGCTACTTTGTGTTCTCACTAACATGTTAGTCCTTGTGGCTGCTGCAGATTCAAATGATTTTTGGCTGCACCCAAACGCCTTCCTTAATGTAATTTAACGATTCAATGGCACATTTGATTAGACATCTGTGGTGCTGTTTTGTTAAAGGAATAGTGTTATATTCAAAGAGATCCTGGTACAGATTAAACAAACGAATGCTTGCTTTTATACTTTCAAGGAAAAAAGTAGAGACTTAAAAAAAAATCTGAAAATTTCAACTATCGCTCAACCACACAATAGAAATAATACACCTCCTCAGTGAGAAATCGCTCCACACACTTAGAGATAAAGTAATCTCTTTACTAAAGTAAGCTCCTGGTTGACTGTGGCTAATGTCCAAATTGATGCCCAAAAGATTTCACTGGATGCTAAACCCCTTAGGCTTATGCATTTTATATCTGCTACTGTCATTCTTAAATGTCTTTTTGGGTTCCAACCCCAGGTTGCACTCGAACAACTAGAGACAAGATACTCTAAGTCTGGCCATTTAGGCAGATATACACTACAAGAATTTCAATATTGCCAGAATTATTTTAAGTATCCCAGTGTTGTTCTTTTTCAAATAACTGTTACTGGGGAAATCATCTTACTCACCAGGCAGAATTGTATTTTCCTGGTAAGAGAAAAAAAAGGGTTACTGGCAGACCTGGACTTACTGAATCATGGTTTACCTAATGCTGCCTGCCTGCCCCGGGTGCCTGGTAGAGGTATATCTTTCTAATGGCTAGTTTTATGTAGGTGCTATCTCTTTTGTAATGAAAATCAAAGCCTAGTGGCTGATCAAAACTTATCAATTTAGATGAGTAAACATTTAAATCCCTGCATCCTAAATTGTATAAACGTCTAACATGCTTGGTAAGCATGCTACTTATCTTTGGGGTGTTTTGGAGACAGTGCTCCCATAGCTAAATTCCACTTGTGTGACTTAATGTTTCCTGAGCAAATCTATTAGTAGCCCTTTATAATACTAATTCTATCACTTCAGTTTCTTCTACATCATCCACACCACACATTAAATTCTACTTAGTGCTTTCTAGTTTGTCCAAAACCCAGCCCAAAGATGAGTTCAACCAACTTGAAAAATCGAAGCATATGCAATCAAGCAAGTAAATATTGGAGCAGAAGATGTAGCACGAATTTCTAGCCAGAATTCCTGCATAGGCACAGGACACATTAGAAGACAAAAGTTAAAGAACCTTTGGATAAGATCAAAGAGATAATTAAAATGTATATAAAACAACTAAAGGGCAAATCCAATTATAGACAAATGATCTAAAGATGTAAAAATGATGGATAAATATATCAAGCAATTTTCATCATTCTCAGGTGGGATCAGCTGGGATCAATAAATATATCAAACACTATTAAACATTTTTAGCCATTAGAGGAATGCAAGTTAAATGGTTATAGGCCCAAGAGAAATCTAAATCAAGATACTCTAAAGAGTTATTTATGTCTCTCAATGTATCAGACTATTGAAACAACAGAATCCCCCAATAAAAATTTCTCCACAAATCTCATTTGACTGTTGAAGACTTGTGGCTAGATCTAGCTTTGGGCACAAGATGTGACCCCAAGTTCAATAACAAAACTACCTTACCCTACTCAGGATAGCAAACAGGAAAACAAAGGACAACAAGTGTTGGCAAGGATGGGGCTCGGATGAGGACAGGAACTCAAATAGTCCCAATTCTCCAGAAGTCACTGTAGATACTCTTCAAAAACTAAAGATGGAAGTTTTTTTTAAAGACCCAACTATAGCACTCCCTGGTACATACCAAAGGCAATCTATGTTACATACCACAGAAATGAATGTTAATCCATTTGTACTATTCAGAGTAGCCATGATAGAGAATCAACAGATGAACAGATAAAGAAAGCAATGAAACTGTCATTTGCAGGAAAATGAATGATACTGGAGAATATTGTGCAAAGTGAAACAAGTCAAAGAAATACAAATATTCGTTTCCTATTATATGTAGAAGGTGAAACTGAAAAGTATTGTACTTAATATGCATATATAAAGAAAAGAAAATTATTTATCTTGTAGTATATATTCTTAACATTTGTGTTCTCTCTCTCTATATATATGTATATATATATATATATATATATATATATATTCCTGTGAATTCCAAGTATCCTATTCAGCAACCTAGTATTAAATGGGTTTATACTATAGACAAGCTTATTATTATTATTCTTCATAATAATTAACTTTACAGAGAAAACAAGTTTTTCAAACTAAAAAAAAATTAAATGAATGAAAATCTTGATCTAAGTCCATTTGTAATTTGAGGAATGGCTACAAAATATTGTAGTGATATGATGCCATAGGGACAAAGAACTAATTACTTTTTTTATTCAAAAGACTTGTGCTGTGTGTGTTTTACAGAAATGTGTGTGTGTTACATGGATGTATATATATGTACTGTATACATGCCTAGTTCCTGCCGAGGTCAGAAGAGATCCCCTGGAATGGTAGTTATATTGGTTGTTAACTGTCATGTAGGTGCTGAGATTCAAACCTGAGGCATCTGGAAGAGCAGCTGGGGCTCTTAACAAGTAAGCCATTTCTCCAGCCCTTTACTTTTAAGTTTTAGTGATAAAAATAAAGACAGCTTATTAAAGAAGAGAAAGGGAGTGTGCGAGAAGCCTGGGACAGGAGGTAGCCTCAAAAGCCCTAATGTAATATCTTTAAAGTATGTGATTAAAAACAAGGCAATTTCCCTTTACCTTCCCAACATATAAAGATAGTTTTTTAACTTTATACATAATTTTATCTATTCTGATTTATGGGCTTAATCATCAGTAGTTTATGTTCATTTCAGTGTTCTCTTTCCTATAACAACAAAGAAAATGATACAGCAATAACAAAATTGCCAGATCCCATAAAATATAATACTAATTATAACCCTAAGACAAAAGCAATAATCTTAAAGGATGATGAAATTAGACAGAAGGTTGATTTTCTTCTATTGAGCCTCAGGCTCTGTTACACAAAGGTGGATTCTAACTAACATAAAAGTGAGTTCGTTCTATTTAAAGCTATCATTCAAAACTGCTACATAAATTCTTTCTGGATCCCACTTTGCCAATTCACATTTTCCTAGCCACCATCCTTTATTCACACATAATTAAGAATTAAAAGCAAAAAAAAAAAAAAAAAAAAGAGAAGAAAAAAGAAAAAAAAGAAGAATTAAAAGCAATGTTTTCAAAGTTCCAACTTGATTAGTGCTTCAGTTATTTGAGCTATAATCTCAATGCTTCATTAAAAACATGAAGCCCCTGAGATCTCTCAGACACTGGATCACCAACCAGGCAGCATACACTAGGTGAGATGCGGCCCCCAACACATATACAGCAGAGGACTCCTGGGTCTGGGTTCAGTCAGAGAAGATGCACCTAACCCTCAGGAGACTGGAGACCCCAGGAAGTTTAGAGGTCTGGTGGGGTAGGTGAGGTGGGAATATCCTTGTGGAGACTGGGAGCACGGTATGAGGAAGAGGTAAGGGATGTGGCATGGACCTGGACAGGAATACATTCTGGGGTGTAAAAATAAATAAATTAAAAACATGAAGTCTATTTCTGCCAAAACATTTTGACTCAGCCCTCAGTTTTTAAAACATAGGATCATCTTAATAAGAAATTACCCAAAATAGTTTCGCTCCGCAAAAAAAACCCTCCTATGTGAAATAGTCATAGTATCTTGAAACTTGAAGTTCTAAGTAGAAAAGTTCCCCAGGAATATTGTATTTCACTTTCACTTGCTGAGAAGGGAGAAATAGTTTAAAGCTAAATAGTGGCTCAACTAAGAAATAAAATGGACCAGAAAAAAAAATAAAGATCCTGGGACTAACAATCCTCCCGTTTTCTAAAACATAGTTCAAAAAACATGAGAGAGGAGATTCCCACCATAAAAGCACACAGACACATTGCAGTAAGCAAGAGAAATTATCAACAAAGTAGGTTGGTCAGAAAAATTTGCATCTACTAGAAGTTCACAGGCAAGGAAATCTGAAAAGTAGCTGGAGAACAAATTGTAGCACAAGTAAATAGTAATCTGAAGCCTCCTCAGTACATAGAGGGCAGCTTGTCTGCTAAAGCTATTAAGAATGAATAACATAGTCTTGAAAAGAATATTAACTGTTCATGATAATGAAGGTTACGAGCCTTAGTTACAGCAAGTATTTCAAATGCATTAAGGAAATAACTTCTGAATGATTGCAAATGTTCAAATATATAAAATCACTCCCTCTCTAAATAAAACTGTTTTTAAATAGTTATCTTGAAAATTTCCTCTGTACTAGTCTTATAGGAAAATACTAACATTAAATATAGTCAGGTGTGGTGGTTCCTGCTTTTAATCCCAGCACTTAGGAGGCAGAGGTAGATCTCTGTTGCATGTGAGGATAGCCTAGCCTGGTCTAAACTGAGTCTTAGAAGTCAGCCAGGGATACATAGTGAGATCCTGTCTCAAAAATGTATGTACATATAAAATATATACACATTATCTCTCTGTGTCTCTGTCTCTCTCTCACATACACATATATATTTATATACTTTTAGTCTGTCTTGTCTGTTTCTCTCTCTTACACACACACACATGCACACATACACACACACACACACACTAAATTTGCCATCTTCTTTCAGTAATTGAACAAAATAGCTGAAGTTATAAACACGAACCTTTTGTTATATAATAGGTCAATATGCTTATTTTTCACTACTATCTCTGCAGAAATCATAGTACTTTCCCTAGTTGGTTCTGAAGTGCGTATGTATTGCTAAGCTTAGTGGCAAGTGATGTAAAAGGGTCTGGAACATAAGATGTAAGGGCTACTACAAAATTAATCCTTGAACTTGTGACATTATGAAAATACATTCAATACAATCCCAGTTTACTTGAAGCTGTCTCATGGTGTTAATAACAAGAAGTTAGGAGAAAATAGTTAATAGTATGGGATTTGCAAAATCAGATTAAAATGAAATTTAGTACACAAATTCAATAATGTTGGCAAACGTCCCATGAGAGGTTAATAAACTTCATTTAGACTATTCCGTAGTAATGACACGTCAATAATATACTTCCATATTGTCATAAAACCTTTAAAATAGCAATCAACTTAAAATTTTACAAGTAATTATGATAGTCATTTCAGTACTCTAAAATGGTAAGAAATGTATTAAAAATGGTTCAATAGTATAATTAAATGAGCATTGCAGACTTACAGAAAGTTTCTCATATTTAAAATGTTCTTTTAATATGCTTAAATTTTTATTATAATTTGAATGCACACATATATTACTTATATAAGTTTACTTGTACATTGTAATGTTTATATATGTATATGTATGCTGTGTAATAATTAGAGTAATTATTATGATCTTAACTATTCATAATTTCTTCATTGTACCAAGATTTAACATACTTTTATAACTATTTTGAAATATATGAAACATTAGAAATAGTCACTGTGCTGTGCTATACTAGAATACCAGAATACTCCTATGTAGCTCTATTTCTGTACCTACTAACAAGTTTCTCCATAAACCTCCTCTAACTCTACATTCTCTGCAGTCTGGTAACCACTATTTTCCTCATATGAGTGTGAACACATTTTTCTATGTGTGACTAATTTCATTCAATATAATATACCCCAAGCTTATACTTGTTAACTATAAATGATAGTAATGCATTCTTTTCATCATTCCATTGTGTACTTATATCACATCTTCATTATTGATTAACTTATTGATAAGAGGCATCTTATTAATAAAGAAATTAGGTAAATGTTTTCCCAAAATTTAGTAGTTTAAAGAAGAGTTAATGTTCAAAAGCCTTAAGACACCAAGGAGCAAATTACCAATATTAAAGGTGACAGTATAGGAGAATATATTATCTATCAAATAATGAACTAGAAAATAGACAACATTTCACTATCGCTATAATTTTAATCACAAAAGCAGGCTCCAGGAACTATAGAAATCTTGTTGTCCCTGTATAAGCCAGAGATTATTTAGTTTAGAGTTTCCTGAACTAAAATTAAGGGTCTTGACTAAAATAAAACAATATCTGCAGGAACAGAGAAACTGTTTTGCAGTTCATTGATTAGTTGATAAAGAGCTAACCACTCTTCAGGGTGATATATCCTAAGGACTAAAGATTCTTGTCTTTGCAAGTTTGCACTTAACTGCTAGTTATTAAGATCGCATCCCCATATTCAAAGAAGAAAAAAATGCTGAGCTTGTTTAAACAGAATTCTAGAAGCTCAAATTACTTTTCTATGTAATTCTATAAAAGAAGTCTACTGTATAAAATTAAGGAAAGTGTATAAAATCAATTAAACAAATCTAAGTATATATAAATTATTTAACAAGCTAAGGTATATACATTTATCAAATGTTATTAGTATTCCACATCATTTGACTACAGGAAATGGTTTTGTTGAATCATTCCACTTTATAAAATTCACTGGTTTTATTTTCCATTTACTTCTATACCTCATGTTATACAACATCTTTTTCTGATGATGAGTATTACATATCTATATAACTGAGCCGTTCTCTAATTCTACATGAGCATGTCTCACAAGAAAAATAAAACATAAAAACATCTTACCCCAGATATGAGAAATACTTTGCAGAAGTCTAAAACCGGCAGAATCTGAAGAAAGCTGGCAGCTTCCAGTGTATCTTGAAGGGTGTCCATGTTGAGAGAAAGCTTTGCAGTATAGATGAAGTCAATAATTTTCCTTAGACCCACTCTGCTCACGCCATGAAGCTTAATGCACATTAACTCTTGTTCTTTCATTCCACCTTAAATGAAAAGAAAATCAATTAAATGAAGGTGGATAATTAAGGTCAAACTCTATTCTGCTGGTAATTAGATGCAGCAAAATCAAGGGAAAGTCTTATTCCACGTAAGCATCCATTCTGCAGTTTTGCTTTTGTACCTTTTTACAGTTAAAAGGTCACTTGAGGAAATCCTATCTGTACTAACGGAGATCATATATAATACAAGTACTTTCAAATGTTCTGTCATTTCACATCTTTTGATGGATTAAAGACCATATTATAGGAGCACAGAATCTATGATAGTCCATTCAGAGATTTTTTAAAAAGGCTATGAAGTAGAACAGATGGTAGAAAACATGATTCAAACAGTATACACACAATCACATAGATTAGTGAACTTTTCTTTTGAAAGTGTTTTTTTAGAAGGACCAAGAGTAAAATATTGGATTTTGAGTTAGCAATTATATAGGTATAGTATATATTGTATATGTATTATGTATTAGATATATACATACATACACATAGATGTCTTCTAATTTATTAATGTGGGAACACAGAGTAACAGAAGGCAACCTACCGGTGAACATAGCTTTGAAGTAGTCACTAGCAGAGGCCATCATGACTCGGTGCACAGGGTAGGCATCATCTGTATCACCTGGCATCAGTGTCACGTCACAAAGCAATCCATCAAGCCGAAGCTGGTCAAATCCCTGTAACAAGCATATGAGTTGAGTAAGGAATCAAGGAGAAAATGCTTACACCCCTGCGTGCTAAACTTATGCTTACGAGCTCATACATCTCTGGTATTTTGAAAAGAGTCAAGGGAGTTCTCAGAAGGAATAAAAACTGCTTTGTTTAAATATCTATAGAATTTACTGCATAAAAAATAGAGTACTAAGGCAATTTACATCAAGAACAAACAGGGTAAGTATGTGAAATTTATTGAGACATCTATTTGCCCTAATTGGAGAAAAAAAGATGACCATTTACTTGTTTTTCCCATACATGAACAAAAATCTTTGACCTTCCAAAATTGCTTTCCATACTAACACGGATAGCACTGCTGTGGGGCTTTAATAGATTATTTTGCATTTTGATGACTTTTTTCACCTTGAGACAGAAAGGGAGAGGGTATTTATCTGTATCAAGTGCTAGAGACTGGGGTTCATTTTATTATCTGAATTGTTTACTCTCTCAGAGAATTAAAGCTTGTACTTTAAATATTCCAATACTCAGCTTACTGCTGCTGCTGTTTGGCCAATTATCTTTCAAGTCAAAGATTTAATTATCTTTGATAAAAGGAATGTAGGGAGTCCCAACAGGAGGCTTAATTGTCTCCAAAGGCTTAAAGGATTAGCATAGAATGGACAGGCTAGCCCCTACAGTGGAGAGGAAGGACAGGTCCCAGTGAGAAGAGTACCTGTTGATTAACTCCTTCAGCTGGCCTAAAACCAGGGTAGATGTCTCTACTCCCTGTCTCTACTCATAGGAGAATGAAATGCTTTCATTACAATGGACAGCTTCCTCAATGTATGTGTATCACTCAACATGTTTTATGAGATCAATTATATAAATTATTAAAAATAATGAACAGAGTCATAACAAGCTGCTAAAAGGGAATCATAAAGAAGTAGATAATGAAGCAAAAAGGAAGAATGTGGCAGACCCAATCCATACTTTCAAAGAAATGTTTCATTGTAAAACAAAACAGGGGTGATAGAAAGTGATGTAAACTAGTTTCTAAGATTATAATAAGTGAACATAGTAAGAACAGATATAAAGGATTTCTTGATCTCAAAACTTCAAATAAAGTCATGTGTCACAGATTTAAGAAAGAATTTAAGAATCAAAAGGTATAATTTACTAAGAAGGCAATTCTGGAAATATTGATTCTATCCATAGGTATATAATACAAATCACAATCTATACATCCAATTATAATTTTAAAATTACTTTTGAAAGTAAATATGTGGCTTAATAGAATTAAAACTTCAGAGAGATTATCTGAACCAACCATTGCTCCTCTTGGGAGAGAAAAATATTCACGAATTATACATATACTTTAGGATAGACATATATATTTGTGTTTCTCCACAAATGAATCGCATATTTTGTTCACAATCACAAAACTTTTCATAAATACCCCTTTCCTTTGCCAATATAAACACTCTTAAACCCTACTTCTGCAATTCATACTTTGCCTCTCATATTCAGAAATGCAGATATAAAAGAATAGCAATGCATTTGGCCAAAGCAATGTCCACCTGGAGAAATTGTTCTCATTCTTAAGACAAGAACTGACCCTTACTAATGAATTAAGGAGTAAAATGTGCATTAAGTCCAAGGCGCAGGCCTTTAAAATTCAGTTAAGTATCCATAAGCACTGAATAAGCACATTGCTGTGGTGTTAAGAGTGTTTGTCACTCAGTGGATAAGAAGCCCAGCCAGGGCAGTTTGGGGACCAGTGCCTTTGAATTCACCAGGGTTTTCGCAAATCCTTGGTCAAAATGTTCAAGTTAGGATAGCCCTACTTCATTCAAACGCAATCAAATAGTACTTTAACCATGTAAGCATGGTGGGGAGAACACTAGCTTTGTGTCATATTAGCCAGGAACTAGAAACCTAGCTTTTCTCAAGAAAGAATTAGAATGTGTTTAAAGTGCTTGCTTGTGAAAGAATTGTAAAGGTTGAAAATTAGAAGAAAAAAATTGAATTAAGCCAGTGTTTAATATTGTGGAGATTTCATGGGTGCACCTTCTGTCCCTTTAAGATAGAAGACACTATCTTGAAGCAGACATCTAGGTCCTGTAGCTCATACAACCTTCCCTCTTTTGTGATTTCCCCTGAGCCTTTGATGTAGGGGTGGTCTTACAACTGAATCAATTGGGGGTTGGCATGCCACAATCTCTCCTCTGCATTTTATCACAGTTGTCTCATAATCTTTTCCTCTGATGAACTTTAGAAAAGATCGTAGAGATCATGCACAAAGTGTACACTTTCATTACAAAAATTTCTCCTCACCAACTTTGTACTCGTTCCTTTTACATAATTTCTATAAACATATGTTCCCCACACCTCTACACATAAAGAGTTCGGTTTTACAGGCATTGCTTAGGCTATAGTTAACTTTTAAGGGTGTCCTCAAAATTGCTTCAGTTAATTTTAATTCACTTTTCTGTCTCAGTACTTCTCTTCTCTATTAGTGCATTTCTGCTGGGTCTTGGTTCTCATCTAAGAGAAACTTGTTTGTCTTCAGCTTCTAAATATTTACTTTTTTCTCCTTCTATAAATCTCCCTATATATTTCTATACATCTATACTCTTTGGGAGCAAATAAGCACAGTGATGTTTTTACCTTCTTGAAATTAAGTTTAATCAATGTGGCAAAGATTCAAATATGATGACAAAAGGCATGTACATACATACCCTAAAAGAATGAAACATATTCATCTAACAAATGTCATAATAATTGTCTAAAAGGGAAAATGAGTTGATGCTATAAAATTATAATATTGAGATAAGCAGCAATAAAATTTTAAAAGTTGGTTGATAGCCAGAGCACCTAAAATGAAATATACCCATCAAGTGATAAAAAAAGCAACTCTGATGTATAGTATACTAAAGATACCGAGATAAGTGAAATATTTTTACTTACTTCTGCATTGCAAAGACCAGTAGCACATTATAACTGATGTGATGTGACCATAATTTTAAAAAGAAGAACGAGCAAAACCAGGAAATTCATCTTTACAAGAACAATAAAATTAATGATGGGACATGTTGTACAAACAAGGATGGAAGATTTAAGAACAGAAGAAGAGAAGGTTAAGTAATGAGTTTAAGAAGATGTCATGTATTTGATCAAAACAATATGAGCTTTGCTTTTATGAGGCTGCCTCTCATTTGATTCAGAGGACAGAGAGGAAAAGACACATTCAAGTTAAAAGAGATATATAGGCTAGATATAATAAAAGTTTATATTAACACTAAACACTATTGTCATTATGTAACATGGCTTGTACTTTCAAAACATCTAATAGCTCTCTATCACTGTGTGTATCATAACTATTGCTTTTCAAAGACTTCTCAAGTTTGGCTTTAACCCAAATATAAACCCATAACTTTTATGACTCTGTGTACTGTAACTAATCATATGACTTTTTATTTCTGCCATTATTTTTCACATGGATGGCCTCCCTCCTTCAAAGCCTAATTTAAAATTGGCTCCCTTTAGAAAGCTATTAGCAATCAAATCTCCTCTAAAATAATTAGACAGTTTTGCTCTTGCTCTCAATATTTAGCATTTATGTTGAGCTTAAAATTTTTTTGCTTTCAGAGAAGGCAAACCAGCAGCATATTTCTTCATGTTACCCTCAAGAAACACCTTAAACCAAAATAAAATATATGAAAAAATAGAGCTTTTACAGATCAAAAGGACAGTATCTGTGAAAGGTAGGAAACAAAATAGATGGACCTTTAACTGTTACAACATGCTGCCTAGAAAGAGGTACAGCATGGGAACCGTGACAAAACTCAATCATCCCTGCATCTACTGGTGCTGCCAAGGCTGTGGGCAAGGTCATCCCAGAGCTGAATGGGAAGCTCACTGGCACAGCCTTCCATGTTCCTACCCCCAATGTATCCGTTGTGGATCTGACATGCCGCCTGGAGAAACCTGCCAAGTATGATGACATCAAGAAGGTGGTGAAGCAGGCATCCGAGGGCCCACCAAAGGGCATCCTGGGCTACACTGAGGACCAGGCTGTCTCCTGCGACTTCAAAAGCAACTCCCACTCTTCCACCTTTGATGCTGGGGCTGGCATTGCTCTCAATGACAACTTTGTAAAGCTCATTTCCTGGTATGACAAATGAATATGGCTATAACAACAGGGTGGTGGACCTCATGGCCCTACATGGCCTCCAAGGAGTAAGAAACCCTGGACCACCCACCCCAGCCCAGCAAGGATACTGAGATCAAAAAAGAGAGGCCCTCAGTTGCTGAGAGTCCCATCCCAACTCAGCCCCCAACACTGAGCATCTCCCTCACAATTCCATCCCAGACCCCCATAATAACAGGAGGGGCCTAGGGAGCCCTCCCTTCTCTCTTGAATACCATCAATAAAGTTCTTTGCACCACCCCCCCCCACCAAAAGACTAAGATATTTAGAGAGAGATGCTCGGAGAGATGCATTCTCACACAATTCCTTCCCCAATCTCCATCAGCCAATAGACCAAGGCAAGGCAAGGACTTGGATGATCCTGCTTCCTGCAAGTAGTCATGTAGCATTTCAAGGCAGTGCCTAAAATTCCAAGGAAAAAGCAGCTTTCTTTTTTGTATGATGATATGCATGCTAGCCCATGAGGTAAGTGTCACATTTTATTCTCTATATGGATTAAGACATAGGTATAGTTGTGGTATGTATGTAGCACAGCAGAGAATGAACCCTCAGGTCTGAGATCCTGAGACAGTCCTCGAAAGTGGAAAAATACTGGGAAAATGGTAAATAAGGAAGTCATACAGCCAAGAGATATTAAAAAGTGCCATACTGTGAAAAACTTTCAAGTATTAAAAAAGCAGATTAATAACATATATGACAAAGTACATGGTTTAAAAAGACTAAACTATGAAAAAGAAGCCAATCTCAGTACCTTATGGGTTATATTTGGGGCTTCTTTTGAATAAACAAAGTAACAGAAAATAGACTATAGTTCCCAAGACTTAGGAGAAGGGACCACCAAGGGGTAATAAGAAATAAGGCAGAATCATGTAATCATTCTTTGTCATTATAATTGTGAGGATCAAATGAAATGACATATCTTCAATGCATATACAAGAACATAAAAGGAAAAAATCAAATTCGCTATATGTTCCAATTTGTAAAATAAAAAATAAGAAGACAGTAAAATATACTGAGTTGATAGTAACTAAAACATAGCCAGGATAAATATAGTATTAGACAAAACAGATTTCAGAGCAAAGACTATTAGCAGGGAGGATGTGAGTCACTTTGTGGTACAGGCATTAATTAATCAAGAGTATATAAAAATCAGTAAATGTTTCTGTGTCTTAAGAGCAGAGTCTCAAAATACATGAAGCCCAAACTAGAATAACCAGAGAGAGAACAATAGAGGTTCACACTTGATACAGATTTCAAAGCTAACCATTTTGGTGGCCTTAAAATGTGATAGAAATCAGTAAGGGTATTGCTACAACCATATCCGTCAACTTGATCTAGCCAAGACATAAAATACACCACCAAATAACTTTAAATGTGCATTATTTCCATGCACCTATGGAATACAGCACAAAGTACATGCCATTGAAAGTTATAAAATATGTCTTAAAATATTTTTTAAATGATCCAGGTTATACAAAGCATGTTTTCCAACAAGTTTGATTAAATGAGAAATCAAACTGGAAAGATATCCAGAATTTCCTCAAGTCTTTGAAAGCACAAGAATGACTGGCCCAGCAATGGTGCATAAAAGCACCTATTTCATCGGGTGAACAATAGCTGTCTAACTGGACTTAAGGCACACTCGATAATTGGAGGAAATTCATGCCTGGTGCCAGAAACCCAGCCAACTATCCATGCTGGAGTGATCACAGAACCTAGAGCAAAACCAGCTACTGCTATTTTCTAAACCATATAATTTCTAAGTGTATTCAGTTAAGTGTAGCTCTTACTCCTCATCAGAGACCCCACTTGTCCCAGCACATAGAGACTATTGCAGAGATCCAGAAGTAGTCAAAAGGCACAGGACAACTGACCATGGATGTAGTCCCCAATGATACACTTACAATGCAACCCCTATACCTAAGGCTTGTAATCAAAAATAATAAAGAGGCAGGGCAAAAAGAAGGTAAGAGGCAGAGAATCAGGAGCCCTGCTGTTAGGTAACACCTTCTGGACATGCCAGGGAAGCCCACACATGAAATCTCAAGCAACATAGTTCCCTAAAGAAGATGTGCATAATGACACCACTAGGTAATATTCCAATGCAGATGGAGGATATTTCTTAAGGAGCTATCCCCTAGAAGAGGTACAATCAGTGGCTGCTGAGAATAAGGTTTTTTCAAGGAAAAATTCCTTTATAGGCTATCCAATTCCAGTGGTTAGATCTAAAAGCATGTACAAATGAGTAACGTTAAATGGACTCTGGAGTGGACGTGCCTGTGTATCAATGATAATAAAAGAGGAAGTCTGGAATTTAGAAAGGAATAAGAGGGAGAAACACAAGAGGATTTGGAGGAGAGGGAGAGGTAGAAATGATGTAAAGATATACTTCTGTACGAAGTTCTCATCTTTTCAATTGAAAAAACCATAAAAATATTTGAAGGACAATTCCACATAAGTCATGAAGAACTCCGAAGGGGAACTAGAAAGTAGGTTTAACTCAAAGAAAACACAACATCTCCCAAATGTGTGGGATGCAGATAAGTTGAGCTTAGGAGGGATTTCTGTCTGTAAATGACTAGGAGAAAGTCCCATATGTCTCCATGTCTCCATGTCTCCATGTTCCCATTGTGAAACTTAAAATAGAAGAAACTACTTATAAATTGAGCAGAAACAACCAGTCATAATGGGATTCAATTAAACATGAAACAAATCACAGCAAAAGAATAATAAAGACAAAAACGGTTTCTTTAAGGATATCCTTAAACCACACATGGACACATGCATGCACGCCCACACGCCCACATGCACTTACAGGGACACAGGTGAATGAAACTTGAGATCTAATGGCTAGAGATACAAATAACTAATATCAGAATTGATGGAATTGATAATCAACTCTAGATATCTGAATAACTGCCAATCATATTTGATAACTTAATTGACATGGATCAATTGAAAGACATGAATCAGATAACGTGAATATCTATATAGTTTTAAAACTGAATTTGTACTTAAAACTCTCCCTTAAAACACTTACAGCAAGATGACTTTCACTGGTGCAATCTACCAAATACTGAAAGAGGACAATCAATGCTTTACGTATAAAATGCTAGAAGTGATTGACTTTCATTTGTTTGCTTTGTTGACTTAAAAAAATGGATATCAAGGAACTCTGTAGAGTAGGCTGTCCTCAACCTCCTCACAGAACTCCATCTGCCTCTGCCTCCTCAGTGCTAGGATTAAAGGTGTTTCACTACCATGTCAGGATCTACAATATCCTTTTAAAATTGTTTCCCTTATGATCATAAAATTTTGAAACGAGGTAAGTTATCAACCTGCCATGATCAACAACCCAAGCATTTACTTTAAACTAAGTATACCATGGCGCTAAACCAGTAGAGAGCAGGGCATCATTACTTTGCCTATGCTTTTTAAACAACTCTGTGCTAATCATTCTATTAGGTAGGTGATAACTGAAGGATATACCATAATACCTTACAGTGACCTTAGCACTGAAATTATGCAGAGAAAATAAATAGCTAAAGTGGAGAAAAACATGGACAGATGAGTGTGACAGTCAATAGGAAGGGAGGTGGTCAATTACCAGTCTCGATGGTCAGAACACTGGGGCATTTTTAAGTTTTATGGGTTTAGGTACCAGCTAAAGCGTGGTCCCTTTGTTATGGTCTCCTTGTCCTAATAACAGGGCTTCCAAATGCAGAGGAAGGGAAGAACAGGCAAAGAAGGAGATCTGTGTAATATTACTATTTCTTTGAAATGAAATTTACTGTACCATTGTGTAAATTGCTAGCTTCAATTGATATGTTTTTAAAATCCTAGCTAAGGAGCAGCTAATATTTGTAAGAGATGACATTTCCAAAGGTAAAATGGTTTACAACAAATTTAGAGTCAGAAAAGCTGAATCAAGTATGTGCCATCTAAATGGGTATATGAGTCTGAGGCAGGCCTCCTAGCTTTTGGGATATTCACTATCCCTTTATATAAGGTGGATATGACAATGCTTGCCATTTCTGTCTCATGATCTATTTTCATGCGTCAATGAGGCAAGACTATACATAAATGCATCACAAACTGCCATCTAAATTTATTCATCCCATAAATAATATTCCTAAGAACAGCAAAAAGGCACTGAGTGGTTCCTCTATGCCAAATATGAGGCTAAGCTCTTTACTTGCATTGCCTCTTTTAATGATAGACAATATTAAAAAATCAAAGCTGAATATTTATGGAGAATACTCATGTGCCCTAGAACACAAGGCATACAGAAAGAACATTTAGAAATCCTTCCTAGAGCTCACATTTATCAAGGGCTGAATTACATGAATATAGTAGAAGTCAGTAGTTGCTTTAGTCACAAAATAGCTTTGATGGGAGAAGTAGATCAATGGTTGTTAAGCTGCAATTAGATATGAACAAAGGCTCTGGTATGCTATTTGCCTAGCTGGGTGCCTCTAGATAACAAGCATTGTATCGCAAAGTTTAAAAAGTTCTTTGAAACCTTTTGAAACATTTTACCATCAAGAAATGGTAAATATTTGAACATATTTAATCTTATTTAAATATACAACCTACCATGTACCAATAATACCACTCATTAACAGGTATACTTTTATGTTCTATGTGTCTGAAAAACATACATTTAAAAAATACCCCCCAAAACAAAAGTAGAAGCACGTTGCCACAATGTACAATTTAAGATGAGTCTTTATGAATAAATAGAAATAAATAAATAGAACGGAGAAAAGAAAGGACATTCTTGGGAGAGGAAAGAGGAATAAGAACCATGATACATGAAAGAATGGTGCAAATTTTGAGGGCAGTGAAAAACTGAAACTCTTCTATGCTAATGCCAAAGGTAGGACTAGGTGGTTGAATGGCTTAGAAATTGACATAGCTTTAACAGAACAATGAAGGAACATAAGACTGAAGTTATTGTGAGAAACGCTGGCAAACCATTCATAAGTATTTGTATCTATGTTATAGAAGGCAATATTTATTATTAAATACTAGAGATAAGTGCTGCAATTAAAAACTGGGCCAAAATTCTAAACAGATATTTTCCCAAAGATAGCATAAAAATGACAATAAGCACAAATGAAAAGCTGTTCAACATAATTAGTAATTGGGGAAATGCAAATCGAAACCACAAGTAGTACTTCACACCTGCTCAGATGGACATAATGCCAAAACAAACCAAAGAATTGTCAAGGAGACTGCAATACATGCTTTCTTTACTGTACTCCATGTCAAGGAGCATATGCATATACATATATATATATATATATATATATATATATATATATATATATATATATAAATACTTTAAAGAAACCAGAAGTGTCTGTAATCACAGTACAGACAGAAAATAGTGCAAACACTCTGGTAATGCTTCAAAAGTTTATGCATACAATTATCACAGGACCAAGAAATTCTATTCCTAAACTCATACCAAAAAGAAACTAGAATATTAGTAAATAACAGCATTGTTCATAAGCTAAACACTAGAAGTCACCAAGTGCCCATCAATAAACAAATGGTTGAATAAAATGTAATACATCCACACAATGGGATATTGCTTGGTCATAGAAAGAGAGTTTGTTGCATGCTATAACATGGATGAACCTTGAAAACTTTATACTCTTACTAAAAGAAATGAGTCACAAGGACATATAGTTGTAACTTCATATATATCAAGTGATGAGAATATACAGGACTATGAAGCTAGAGAGATTAATGGCTAGGGACAAGAAAGGGTTTGGCAGTAGATGTCATGTACTTGCTAGCAGATACAGGTTTTCTTATATTGAGAGGATAATCTAAAATAGACGACTGCGATAGTTGCAAAATCCCATGAACAGTCTAAACCCCACTGACTCATACACTTTAACTAGGTGAATTATATGGTATATGAATTTCATCTCAATAAAGCTCTCATTCAAATGTTAAATGAGCCTGATGCATATGAAACCAAGAGCTATCATTATAGGACTGGACTCCATACATTGTAAAAAAGTGACAACTCAGGATAATAAACCGCCAAGCAAGCACAGATGCAGAAGTCCAGAATTGGGCGGGGGCAATGAGGTTACCCTTGACTTTAACAATCACCCCTTAAGCTAACTCTAGGTAATCTTCTTACTTCAGTATGTGTAATTTGTACTGCTAATTTCATCATGGATTCTTCTGGGATTTGTTCAAGGTTCTAGGAATCCAAGATGATGACTTATCAAATGTCTTTCTAGGCACTTTGACAGCCTAATTTGTTGCAGCCTATTTACTAAAGATGACTAATCTTCTGGAGTCACTCAGCCCAAACAGATGGATACCTTATTTGGTGTACCCATCACTTCTGATCAGCTACAGTTCCCCTGATCTCTTTTCTATTTAGCTTGGATGGAAGGAAAACAAATATTTATCACAGATCTCACTTTCCCGAAATTGTGATACTTAATCTTCATCTACTTCACCTAGTTTACAAATAAGGAAAAAGGTCCAGAGAAGATAAGTGATTTTCTCAAAGTCAGATAACGAACTAGTAATACTATAATTACAATTCTAGTTTGGGTTGCACTATACGAACCAAGTTATGTTCACTACAGTTTGGAAATGGGTAAGCATTCAAGGCAAGAATTCCTAAAAACAGTTGCTCCCCATGGAGTAATCACCCCTCTCATGCTGGAGTTTGTACTGTTGCTAATTTTAACACAATGATAACATTTATATATTAAACATTTCTCTGGCTTATTCCCTTGACAACCAGCCATCCAAAATTAGATAGAAAAGGTTCCCTGTTAGTGCTTAGTCCTAAAAATCTGTTTGTGGTAACATACTTTTCAAAAATAATATTTTATTAATAATTTGAGAATTTCATACTATGTATTTTAATACATTTCCTCCGAACTCCTTCAGATCTATCCACACCCAATTTTTTGCTACCCTCCTCCCTCCCTCCTCCCTCCTCCTCTTCCTTTCTTCCTTCCTTCCTCTTCCTCCTCCTCCCTTCTGCTTCTCCCTTCCTCGTCCTTTCTTCCTTTTCTCCTTATTTAACTCACTAATTTCAATTTGCATAGTCCATGTGTGAGGCCTGCCCTAGAGTATGGCTCATTTACTTATGAGTTGCACACTATTAAAGAAAGCAAATTTTTTGATTTTTGTTTCTTTTGTTTTTGTTTTCAAAGAAACAAAGCTCTTTCTGCAGCTATCAAATGCCTATAGCCCCTTAGCTAGGGGTAGGAGGCCTTTGCACTGATCCCAGTCCCCCTGCAGCTAGGATTTTGTCTGTCTTGAGTTTGCACTGTAAGTTCAAATGTGCACTTCTCCTATTGAGTCTGGAAAACACTATCTCTTCGGAGCCACCCAACACTTCTGCCTCTGGCCCTTACACTCTTGATTCTTGAAACTTTGTGGGAAGGGCAGGACCCAGATTTCCTATTTGGGTGTAAAATTTTTCCTCTGTTGTTATTTACACACTGTCCAGTTGTTGGTCACTCTGAAAGCTACTGAAAGAAGTAGCTTTTCGGGTGAGGGTTGAGATTTGCACTAAACTGTGAGTATAACAATAGGTGATTGGACCCATTAGGAACTGTTTAAATATTGTGTCATTTTAGCAGAAAACAGTAGTATTCTCTCCTATGGACCACAACCAGTATAGGCAGAGGATACTGGCTTCAATAACAGTTTCATGTATGGGCTCCATCTGCTGGAGTGGATCTTATAGCCAAGAAAACATTAGTACTCCTAAAATTTGTGCCACTATTAGAGCAGTATCTGGCCAGGAAAAGCCATTACTGTACCCTCACAGAGATCACAACTGAGGACTGCTATTCTCCTTCAGTAGATTGCATAGCACCTTCTAGTCAGCAGGGTGAAGCTTCCAGGTCTGTACTTGCTTTAATTTCCCATGTTTTATGACTCAAGTATTTAGTGTTTTCCTCACTTAGGTCTTCCAATCGGGTTCTAGAGGCTAAGCAAGAGCAAAGGCAATAGCCTACAATGCTTAGGGGTCTTTGGGCTATCACTATTCCTGAACTCAAGAAGATAACCAGGTCCTGGTACTAGTGTTTTTATTTGCTAGCACATGGTGTCTAGTTGGAGTATTGTCCCCCAGTTATAGGATAATGCCACTTAAATCCTTTTGTGTATTAATTATGTATATATTTTAGGATGTTTCTACAGTAATAGGTTTCCATATGGCTTTTTGAAAAGGCCTCCAGTATTTGTTTTCCCTCCTTAAGTTCCCTCCCCCACATTGACCTCCCATACACCATCCATTTAATCCGCTTATTTCATTATTCCTCTTAGCCCTCTATACCACTATATTCTATCTTCTTTTTGCTGGAAAGATTCCACTCCTTCCATATGGCCCCCTACTATTTATGTAACTTCTGTGAGTATTGAAAATTAAATATAATATGTAAAGATTCATAACTAATATCTACCTATACGAGAAAAAATATGGTGTTTGCCTATCTGGGTCTGGGTTATAATGACTGTTTCCAGTTCCACTCATTTATTTATCTGTGTATGTCACAATTTTATTTTTCATAACAGTTCAATAATATTCTATGATGCAAATGCATATTTTTGGTTTGTCCATCCTATTTCCTGCCTATTATGAGTAGAGTATCAATGAACATGGATGAACAAGCATTTCTATAGTAAGATGTAGAATCCTTTGAGTGTTCAAGAGTGGAAGAGCTGGATTGAGTGCTAGGCTGATTTTCAGCTTTGTAGGAGAAACCTCTATGCTGATTTCCAGAGTAATTATACCAGTCTGTAATTTCACCAGCAGTGAATATGTCTTCCCTCCTTCCTTACATCTTCACTAACACTTGCTGTCATTTGTTTTATTGATCTTAGCCACTATGTCTGGGCTAAGATGAAATATCAAAGTAGTTTAAATTTGCATTTTTCTTATGGCTAAGGATGTTGAACATTTTTAAATGTTCCTCAGACATTTGTATGTATCTGTATTTATTCTGTTTAGGGGGCTGAGATAGGAGGACTACCTCATTTCAAGGATATTTAGACTACACAGTAAGCTTCAGGCCATCCCAGGCTACTGAACAAGATCTTGTCTTAAAATAAACAAAAAAGTAGAATATATCTGTTTACCAAATCAAAAGAATATATGACTAAACAGAAACAAAAACCTTAATGGGAAAATATTTAAGCTATTTTTTATGTTCCTCTGCTGTAATAATGACTTATAGTCCATCTCTCTATTGTCTTATCTATTCATCCATCCAGAAAAGATTCTATTTTTCTTGAGGAATCTCAGAGGAAGATTCTTGCCTCTAAACAGTGGTGCTACTGTATATTTGAAAATTCAACAACTGCGGATAAACTGTACAGTAAATAAACGCTAGAATATTTGCATATATACTGAACATGGTATTTCTGTAGTCTCCTTCATGTCATCTGTCCATAAAGAAATCAATACAGCACCTATTTATAGAATGTTTAAACTCTATTATATCAACAGTCTAGAGATGATTTCAAGTATACAGAGGACTCAGGTTAAAGGGAAACACTGTGCTATTTCATGTAATGAATTTGAGAAGATTTTGATCCCTGTGGTAAGTTCTGGAAAAAAATTTCCTGTGGAAATTGAGTGTACACTGTATATTTTCTGGGTTAAAGCAGCATCTGAAAAGTTGTTAGAAATAGTAATTACTAGGACATACCCAAGACTTTTGATTCAGTATCTCTGGGTTGAGAGTCAGTGCTCAGTGTTTTAACATGTCCTTTTGATGATCCTAACATGCACTAAAATTTTGGAGCCATAGCTTTGAACTATAGTAGTGATCACTATTCAGTTTAACACATTAAAACTGTTTAACACATTAGCAGGGTTACAATGAGTGGTCTAAAGACATGAGTATGAGTATGTATCTATCATGAGCATTACACAGATAAGTCTGTGCTTTTTCCCACTGTTTTAAAATGGTTCAAAATCCTTATATTTGTTACTAAGCTAAAGTTATAATCTTTTATATTGGTACAAAATTTATTTGATACAAGTTTAGATTTTCTTTCTGTCAGATGATCCTAGGCCAGAAGGCTGAAGATTTGCTCTTACATGTTGCTAATAGAGGACTATGCAAGTAGAAAACTGTCTCTACAACCTGTCTCAGTTCTAGAAGCAATGTTAGGCTTCCTATATTTTCAGATATATTGGTCATTCTCAGATTTCTGATGGGGTTGAAGACTGATTATAGTCTCATAGCCTACCCAGGCCTTTTAACTTTGATAATATATATGTAATTAAATAGTTATCAGATAGTATACAAGCTAGCCAGGGTATAAAATAGATTTTAAGCCTTTCTTAAGCTGGAATAGACAACTAAATGTTCTGTTTGACTGATAAAATGTTAGACTGGGTGTTAGGCATTTTTTATACTTTTACATTAAAAATGCTAATAGTTGTGCTCAGCTCACACTTAAAAGTTTTTTTTAATTAGACAGAAAGGGTAAAGTGTAGGTTGATGTCATTATGCAGGTGAAAGCAGACAAGATAAAATGAGGCCCGTCATTGGAGGAGAAGGAAGGGAGGTAGGAACAGAGGTTTTAGAAGGGAGGAAGTCACTTGGAATGTCAATGTCCATGCAAAACAGTTCCAAATCTCTGTGGCTTGTGTTTCTTTTGTTTTCTGCCCCCTCCTTTCATGTTATTTTTTTTAACTCTTACACCTATGAATGGGGATTACAGGAAGTATTCTCCATCCCTACTCCTGTACTTACTTGGCCAATGAGAACTGAGATATCAAGTAAACATGATATTTAGGAGGACTATGGCAATGATAACTGTAGGAGTGATAAGAAACTAGAATATTTATAATAGAAAACTTGTGACTTTGGCTTATATAATAGAGATTAGAGAGTTGATGTTGGTAAACATGATATTCTTTAGGGAGGAATAAGAAGTGAGAGGAAATGATGTAAAAATAGTGTGTGTGCCTACGTGCGTGCATGCATGTGTGTTTGGGTTTGAATGAAATTTTAAAAAATAAATGCAAAAGAATGTGACATACTGGCAAGATACTCTTTACATAAAATAGAAACAGAACTATAGCAATAATTTAAAACTCAAGAACACTTTCTTTTTTAAATCAAGATTTCTACATTGGTGGGGTTTTGTTTGTTTTTCTAAGTAATAGATTCTATTTCTGAGAAATATTGTATAAACAAGAGATGAGCTGACAACAGAAAATTCCCATGCACCTTCTCTTCCCATCCCTACACATTAACAGCCTTCCCAATTACAGATATCCTGCACCTCACAACAGTAACAACAAAAACTGGAAGGTTTTGTACCTATACAAATCCTGCCAAAAGAGCAGTAAAGATTACCTGTAACACCACAGAACTGTGGCTGTTGCTGGTAAAGATGCGTGTACTTCCTGCCTTGCAAGAGTGCAAATGGGAAGAGAGGCCCATTTCACTTCCAAGGCACAGTTTCAAGTGCTGGTCTTCCTCTTCCACAAGTGATCTGAAATTTTTTAAATCAAAAGAAAAGAAAAAGTTAGAATGTACATAATTCACAATACTGAAACTATTTAGCTACTGCTGACGATCTAGCTATGGAATATGTTGAGATTTCTTTCACTGTGTTCTAATCTCATACCATTCCATAGCAATAGAAGAAACATTCATACTTAAGATACTTTTCAAAGGAAAGAAATCGTAGAGAAGAACTGAGAAATCAACTAAAAGAGTTCTGAGCTGCAGTCTCAAGGAACTTTTAGGGTGACCATGTTTGCTTTATGTATTTTACTATTCTGATGGCAATGTCATCAAATTGTGTACTTTATGGCTAAGTTTAATTTCAAGGATCCAAATGATGTATATTCTCTCTCAAGTACTTGCCAAGAATTATACCCTCATGAGTTTTTTGCTTTAACACAGCCTAATGAAAAATGTCCTATTATTAGCTCCCCCTTTCTTTTCTTTCATATTTTATTTATTATGCTTGAATATCCACCTTCATGTAGGTCTATGCACTACAAGAGTGCCTAGTACCCTCAAAGTTTAGAAGGCAGAGTCAGATCCCCTAGAACTGGCGTTCCAGAGGCTTGTGAGACACAATGTGAGTGTTGAGAAGTGAATTTGGGTCCTCTGCAAGAGGAATAAATGCTCTTACCCTGAGCTATCTCTCTAGCCCTATCTCCTTTTTCCTTAAGGAAGGCAAAGGGAGTGTTAGAAATAACTTATCCAGGTTATTCAAGTGAATGAGTCAAGATTTTGATTTAAATCTAGCATTGTTCCAATTCCTATCCACCCACACTAATAAAAGTTTAAAAAAAATCACTGCAATATACTACCGCAATACTTCATGTTGTCATTAGTACTAGTTCTAGTCAATTCACACGTGAAATAAAAATGTTAGCTCTTTTCTCAATTTGAGACTGTTCAAAGAAATAACTGTATTCTACTAACATCTCCAGTTTTTTCAAAGAAATAGATAAGAGTAAGGAATCCATATTACTACTTAACATAATATGCATGTATATAAGAGTCATAGAAAGGATTGTAGAATGTACAGTTACTTAATTACCAGAAACTACAGTGAAACCTTTGATAGTTAAAGGGGCTTCCTAAGGTTATACTAAAATGAACACCCTGATATGACCTGTCATTATTTCTTATAAGAGGCCTTTGGTATCGTTACCTCTTCATAGCTAACATGGTTTCTAAGAACAAGGAGTCCTTGGCTTTGAATTGGTTTGATTTGTACATTCTTGATAGATACCACTAAGTGGATATTAGGAAAAGAAAGATCAACTTTTATTAAAACTTCCTGAATTTTAAATTACTCGATTTCTTAACTGGATCATTTTACCCTTTTCCTGTAATATCTATAACCTGACCTGCTGAATTGTAATTAGAAACGGTTATAATACTATAGCTACTTTGTACACAAAGATGTTACATTTTGAATACTGACACCAGTCAAGTGCTTTTAAATCCTGTAATAATTAGCAGAAATTCTTGTTTTAAGGCTAACATCAATTCTTCTTAATGACATTAGAGCCATAATATAATGAAAAATGCATTAATAATACATAAGCATGTCTTATTCATATCTCCTTGATATTTAATAGAAATAGTTATAATAAAATTTTGACAAGCATAAAAGAAAATGAACAGAGCTTTCCATTAAAATTTCAGAAATAGCTTTAAAAGAATATATACTATATATATTTATATAACTTATATAACATACAAAATACTCATATACAGGTTTGTAGATAGGCACTGGAATTTATAGAATCAATTGGAAAAGTCAGAAAGAGATAGATGGTGAAGCATGTCTCTATCCCGGAAAATATCTATCTATCTAAAAGTATTTTAATAGCAAATTCAAGCAGACTGTGCTATTAATTTCTATATTCCTTACACATAGCCTGGCATGAGAGGCTTAATTTATGTCCTGTAACTGAATATGGAATCTCATTTCTGTGAATCATTCCAAAGATGTTTCTTCATCATGCAGTGTTTAAATGACCATCAATTTTTGTTTTGCAACAAGGACAGGGGTAAAGCTGGAGCTGCTCTGTCCTTATAAAAAACCTTAGAAGTTGCTTCATTGAATAAACTATATATAACCATTTGTTTATTTGTCCACTGTCCTTTGCTCTCAAAATTGGGGCTTCTATGAAAATGGAAACCTTTCATGGCAAGGGGAGATAACTAGCTTTGTAATTAATTACTTTGAAAGCTGAAGACGCCCTCATAGTTGACTTCTGGAATACTGAGGAGACTGACTCTTTAACATTCAAAACACTCCTTATTATTTCTGCACCAGTAACAGTACATGACATGTCAACCTTCTTAGGAGACCAAGTTTATTGACTACAAGGAAGAACATTGTTCTTCAACACTGAAAGGAAGTAATATCTTTCTTTTTGTAAAGCCCAGGCCTCAATTATATCATGTTATAGAGAATGTTTATCAGAAAATTTTTCTCTTAAAAAACATTTTTCACGGCATTTAGTTAGAGGAATATGCATGTCAATGGTTCTCAAAAGGTAGTAGAAAGGACAGAATTTTCCTTCCAAGTCTTGCCCCTTGCCATGCACATATCCCTTGACAATGGACATTTTTACTGTAGCAGCTGAGGGAGGGTAAGCAATTACTGCCATCTCTTCAAATGTTGCTGGAGAATACTACAGTGCACAGGACAATTCTGTATGTCAAAATGTTCTCCAGCAAAAATATCAATTTTGCTAAAGATGCGGAATCCTGCTATCGAGAGGTTAATTTCCCCATGAAGTGTTTGAGTAATTTCATGCTTTAAATATTTCCCAACCCTTGGCTTGACTCCACAAAGTAATGTGAGCAGTACAAAAACACAGTGGGGATTATTAATTACCACTACATCTTCTAGGCCATCTAACGGAATACTTCAGCTCTCCTCATTCCTAACATTTTTAAAACTCAATTGTTTACAACAGATCAGTAGATAATAGCTCTGAGGTTTATAAAGTAATTATATAGAATAGTGTTTTTTTTTTATCTTTCATGTAGGAATAACGATTTTTCAATTCTACTTAAAACAACTCTTAACTGGATTTATTTTCACATAATAAGTTATAATCTTGCAAATCTTGAACAAACTCTGCAATTACATAAATACTCAAAGGTTATTTAGAGGAGACAATATTTTTATCAGTTTTTCTAAAACTTATATCTTTCTGCTATATTAGTGTCTACATATGGCTGCCAAATTAAACCTGTACACTGAACATATTTCATTTTCAAAACAACTAACAAGTGAACACAAAACCAATGCTTCATAAAATGCGCATGAAGGTAGCCAAAGGTGTTGACTCAAAAAAATAATAATGATCACAAGCTTTTGAAGAGGATAAGTTTAGAGGTAGAAGCATCTTGATTCACTTACTAAAACAAATGCAAACATGAAAAACTGAACACACAGTAGTGTATTTACTTACACTGTTGTTTGAAAAAAAATAAAGTCTAATCATTTGGTTTTTGTTAACAAGGTAGAGCCAAGATCGTAATCATATCTCAAATTGTCCATATTTTATAAAAACCTCAAGGAAAACAAATATAAATGAATACAAGTGCACAATTCATATAAGCATGTACAAATAGTTAATGAAAATGTTCAATCTCTTCACTATCTCTGAGCATGAAAATCAACACAAAGTGTCTATCTGTAAACCTACAAATTATCAAAGCATAGAACACAAGGCATACTTTCAAAATTACTAGTGCAGACATGCATGAAATCCCTGGGGTTTACGTGGAGCTGTTCATCCAAATGGATACTTGACAAAGAGACTTCTAAAAATTACTAGACCAGTCTTTTTTCTTTCTTTTATGATAATGAAGGATTGTACGTTGCATCTATATCCTAGGAGACTGTCACGAAAGGAGTGCTCTGTGAATCTTGTTAAAACATTTCCAATACAGAACAGTGATGGGTAAGTTCATTTGTTCAAGGTTCTAGGAAGAACTGAATATTCTTATAAATTACTATGCCAATCACATTGGTTGGTGTGCTTCATAGGAGGGCACATCTAATTTGAATTGAGTCCAAATTCACAAACTCTCTCTAAACAGTCCTAGATCTCTCTACATCCAAAAGACTAAAACCAGCTATTGTGCTGAAAATTGAGGTATTATCTTGGTAAGTTATAAAATGCACATTTCATTTTCTTGGCTTCTATCACCGCAATCCACAAATACATCTTTAATGCAAAAGCCAGGAAAGGTGACATTTC
This sequence comes from Rattus rattus, assembly GCF_011064425.1. Lineage (NCBI taxonomy): Eukaryota > Metazoa > Chordata > Mammalia > Rodentia > Muridae > Rattus > Rattus rattus. Next base: position 99,514,302 of record NC_046172.1, read on the forward strand.
ACTGTCAAGGAAAAGGGGAACAGTTTAGTACTTTTTGAAATTATTATCATGAGAATACATTAAAACCACATGACTTTCCTGGTAGGGAAGTTTTGTATGCCAACTTATCCACTGGCAGATTAACTTTTAGCTTAATAAGGAACAGCACAGTGATGTTGCCAGGAAATAGTCTGCCTTAAACATTCCTGCATTACTTGGAATTTGTCAGAGAAAACATGAATCAGAATAAAATTTAAAGTATGTGAACAACAGCTTTATTGTTTCTCTCCATTCAGTTATTGGTTAATTTCACAGTGTGACTTTTGGCTTGCTATCATTTCCTTATACATATTAAATCTAGCATATACTATACACAGCTTCACTATAACAAAACACTTGTGTCCCTTAAGTTAATATTTTAAGTATAACATAAATATTTTTAAATTCCAATATCAACAATATTATCATAACCAAATGCTCCTGCCAGTGGGCAAGCACATAAGAACAGCCACACTAACAAGATGTGAGACAGCCAGAGAGGGTATTGCAGTACCATAAAGCAGGCCAGTTAATCAAGTCAATGACTCATTCTTTCCACATCCCAGCCCCCAGGAAAAGACAGATTTCAAACTCACAGTTTTAAAAGAAAATCAAGAAAGGGGTTTTCTTCAAAGAAGTACTCTCCCTCCATTTGTTTGTCTGCTCTGAAGTAGAGAAGTGTGTGCTAGCAGCAGCATTTGCTAAATGAAACATTTCTTGTGATAAAGTTGCATGGCAGGTGGAGGAAAAATTTTGCCACCTGTTCTCATACTCATTTGAATTTGAGTGCTAAATCTGTCAAGGTATTTCCTTCCACCCTTGAGAAATGAATCAAAACTTAAGATGATAGAAGTCATTTCCCATTAGTTTTCAGATAGATTCAAAGTATGAATTGAATGTTAAAGATATTAATACATTTTTATACTCTTCAATCCATCCTGAGCAAAAACTGAATGATAAATGAGACATGTTTGTATATTCATACTCATCCATTTTATCTCTCTCCATTTATGAAAAATTAGGAAACTACAAAATAAAAATCAGGAACAAAATTTCCAACGTCTGAAGTTAACATTTATAAAAGAAATCAGTATATGTAACATAAAACATCTATTTTAAAGTCATTTGTTTAAAACAAATGAAAAGAATCTGCAATACTTTAAGTATTGATATATAAGTTTACCAATGAAATGCACAGTATTATTACATGAGGAAATTACAAATACCATGGCGGCCTGTATTAGTAAGGCATTAATTAAGTGCTGGCTAAGAAAAGTATAGACAACCTTAATAAGGTTAGGCTTGAAAGGAATCAGAAAAACAAAGCATTGGAAGTTATTTGTAATTTCATAACATATATGTTAAGTCTATTGTTATTGATCAGAAATGGCTGTACTAATAGTAACTTTTTTGTATAAACAATAGTTTTTATTTTTATCAACAGCTGCTGTTCCCATCATTCTATTTCTGCTGTGATTAATACAAGTATCCAGAAAAAGAAAAATAATCAAGGCCATAAGAATAACTCAAAATGGCATTTCAAAGTGAAAAAAATGATTGTGCACATTTCTCAAATTCATATATCTACCATATTCAAAATAGAACTACATTACCAAGTAGCTGATGTTCATAATAACATAGGAATAAGATCATTCACTCGGCACCTGCTGTACTAGGCACTGTGCCAGGCACATTCTCATATGGTACTTAATCCTCATGACAATCCTACTTTCAAGACTGGGAACTGAAGCCGGGGGACTTTAATGCCTTACATACATATCATAACTATGAATCCAAACCCATGTCTAAACCTAGAGCCAACATTGTTTCCATTACATGAGGGCTAAAAGTTAAAAATAGCAGGGAGAGGAGACTGTACAATGATTCACATTTAAAAGTTCATTTTATAAATACTAGAAAATACTATAAAATATATTCTCTTGGAGGCAAGTAATTTTCTGATTTAATTAATTGCATCCCAAGTCCCCTGCTTTGAGTATGGGAAAGGATGATGGTGAGGCAACAGTTAATTGGTACAAGGTTCAGATGTACCTTGGGTTCAGTGTGATGACTTCTAATAATTCACAATATAGGGTAACTAAACTGACAAGAACTAACTGAAGACTTAAAAGTACCTGTTAGTGGAGATTTTAGATATTCTCTAGACAAAGAAATAACAAATGTCCAGGGTTAGATAGATATACCAATTTCATTGTTCTGATTATTACACATTATATGTGTGTGTAGAGATATCACAGTGGAGCCTATAAATATGTACAATTGCTAATATGCCATTTACAAAAATAAAAATAAAACTTTTTTTTTTAGTGGTGCAAGCCTGTATCCTTCAACTAGTTGGGACACTGATATGGGAGGACCTCTTGAGCCTATGAGTTTGAGAGTAGCCTGGGCAACACTTTAGGACCTTGTCCCCATTCCAACAAAAAAATGATAATAAATAGGGCTATAGACAGCTTAATAGTAATGAATATTGCTACTCTACCAGACAACATGAGTTTGATTCCCAGCACCCATATGGGGTGGTTGAAAACTGCCTGCAACTCCTGCTCCAGGGAATCCAACACCTTTTCCTGGCCTCTAAGAGAAGAATTTGCACAAACATGGAGCATGTGTGTGCTCAAGCATGCATATGCATGCATACACACACACACACACACACACACACACACACACACACACACACACACATTACACACAGAGATATATTAATACATAAATAAAAAAATAAGATAAATCTTTAAAAAATTCATAAGCATTTCAAAAATTAAAGAACCTATTCTTATCACCCTAGTTTCATAAAAAACAATTATCAATGGTAAAATTATGTACTAATATGGGAAGAAGGAGTAGTACTTCTTTGATCATAATTCAGATCAAATTTAAAGGGGTATTTTACATTACTGATACCAGCTTTTAAAAGAACAGATTTTGAATTCCAATGCTGACTATCACGATGACAAAAATAGCACTATGACACAGATGAGGGAATTGGGCTAGACAAATGGAATGACAAATGATACTCCATTAGATAACTGTAACAGGATGAAAGTTAATTATCCGAACGAAAAAGCATTTGCACTGAATATTTCAATCTTGTCCTTGAACAACTCTAAAATTAATGATTTTGCTTTCACCGTACCATATTTTAAGACTTTGTTCTGAACTCCTCATTTAATACACTGATACTAATTAAATTACATCAAGTTTCACATACCCTGACCAAAATTTATTCTATTTAAGAAGCTTAGTTTATATATTTTTATTCTTCATATTTTAATAACATTTTGGTGACAAACAAGTGAGCATATAGGTAGGTAGGGGGTGAATAGGTGGAAGAAAAGATGGATGGATGAATGGGTAGGTCGGTGGACGAATTTCTATAAAGAACAAATAGAATCCACCATATATTCAGAAGTAGAAATGAATGAATGAATGTTCATTCCATTCCTGGCATATGGAAAATATCTTATCCAAAGAGTCCATTGCCTTTAGACTGCTACAAGATATGACAGATTGCACATGGAGGTTGTGATGGTTTGATTAAGAATGGAGTGACATTAGGAGCTATGGCTATGTTGGTGTAATATGGCCTTGCCGAAAAAAAGTATGACCCTGGGTGAGCTTTGAGATTTCAAATGTCGAAGCCAGGCCAAGTGTCTCTCTCTTCCTGCTGTCTATGGACCTGGATGTAGAATTCTCAGCCACCTCTCCAGCATCATGTCTGTCTGTATGCTACCATGCTTCCCGCCATGATGACAACAGACTAAACCTTTGAACCTGTAAGCCATCCCCAGTTATACTTAACTTCGTTAAAAGAGTTCTCAAGGTCTGGATATTTCTTCAGAGCAACAGAAGTACTAAGTAAGACAGGGGTATTGGTGACAAGTAGATTGCAATATATAGAAGTCCACTGAGAGAAACAGCAAATACTCTAATTACTATCAGTTAAATAGAGACACAGAAACTGTCCTCTAGTAACACACAAACCTTTTGGCAGAATGTTCTAACCTCCAACCATTAATCAGTCAGGCCTGGTGATCAAGAAGCCTCAGTATACTTACAGCGGTGACTTAATCTTTTCTCCCTTCAATCCCCAATAAAGAAATTGGATTAGACTCCCCAGCTCCTTCAAGATCAAGCCAATTCACTTTATTTTTTTTTTCTTTTTTCTTTTTTTTTCGGAGCTGGGGACCGAACCCAGGGCCTTGCGCTTGCTAGGCAAGCGCTCTACCACTGAGCTAAATCCCCAACCCGCCAATTCACTTTAAAATCTCTTTTTCTTACAAGGGATTTTTCAACTCTAGTGACATTTAAATAAGGGATCCATACTATGAACAAACTGGGTTTCAAATGCCTAGAAGTTGACATTATTAAATATTTAGACACTCAAGTTATACAAATTTAATATTTATTTGAAAGGCAGATCCCATAAACCAAAATCAAATTAGTAACCACCAAGACAGATCTACTGGGGAATGAAAGAAGCATTAGAACAATGAGGGGAGAGTGAAAAGCCCAACCACTTTCTGGATTTTCCAGTTATATTTGACTTATGTTTATTATTTTTTGTTTATATATCAGTGTTTTCCCTCCTTGTTGATTGTAAAGTAGTAATAAAATGCCAACGTGATTTGAGATAATGGAATAGAATCCTTCTTCTTTCCTTTCTATACAGAACATTAGACAGTGTTTCATGTGCAAATTATAACTTCTAACAATCGGAGTAGGTGAGAAGCACATAGAAAGAAATGAGTCATCGGGGAAGTGAGAATATTAATGAGGTGTTAAAAGTTTGCCCGCTGGTTAGAAAATGGTGCCTACCACCTTTCCTATATCTTCATGAGCCATCTTTAAATGTTAACAGTTTTAAATCTTCAAAATGTCATTTTTCACATGCCTGCAGTATTCTACATAAAAATGAATTTGACTACTTATGTTTTAATGATCCTTAATGACGAAAACCTAGTCAATCAGAACAAATTTCAGGAACCTCAAATATATCCTGTAATGCATCCAAACAAGCTGTGGACAAAATATATCTTCTAAAAGGCAACTCCTATCACCACAACATTTTTTGTTAATCTCATATACTATATTTATAATGACCAATTTCATATACATTATCTTTTACCATTTTCATAGATACTGATCTTATATTTCTGAAACTATCTTGTTGTTCAAAGGAATCTGGCTAAGTACTATAGGCTAAACAAAACATCAGCCCTATACTCTTGGCTCCAAGACAACTGGGCCTAGCCCACCTTAAATAATGGAACATCCGGATTAATTAACAATAAAGATTCTTGATTAGAGGAAAAATAAAACTTATAAATTAACAGTTGTTTTGATTTACCTTGTACTTATCAGTCACTGCTATGCCTTTGTCTACCTTTAACTATGTAGTATGCATAAAACAATCTTATTTAAACATATCTGGGAAATAATTCCCTTAGTTTATAATCTCCAATGATCCTGACTGCTCTTTCACTGCATGTTCAGGTAAATCAGAGTTAGGAGGTGGAAGAAGATGGGTTAACTACGAAAGAGATATGAAGAAGCCTTATAAAACTCACTAGTTTTTAAAAATATATGTATGAGTGTTTTGTCTCCCTATATATCTATATGGCATGGGAATGTCTAGCGGCTGTGGAGGCCAAAAGTGGGCATTACAGATGATTGTGGGCTACAATGTGGGTGCTACTAATTAAACTTGGGTCTTCTGGACGAGTAGCCAGTGTGTCTTAACCAATAAATCCTCACCCCAAACTCTGAAAGCCTACTGGTTTTTGAATATGCATAATGATGTTTATATATTTATTTATATTTAAAAGGACTTATTCAGAAGTATACTTCAGGAATGGATAATGTTCCCAGATGGCATGGATGATTAAACAAAAATCTCATTGCCAAGAACAGTTTTCTACCCTTGGAATTATTGGTAACAGAGACACCAGAAACCCTTAAGTCTTGCCCTGTAGAACTAATTCTGCGAAAGATACTGCATAGTTTGGCTTCAGGACATACAAGAATCCATTCCAAACTAACTAGAAAACTTCTTTCTTGCCAGATCGAGTCTACTTAAAAGGGAATTTTGGTTCCAGTTCTACAAAATTCTTTACAGTTGCGATTCTTTTAGAAGTGATTATGCATACACACTCTTGTAAGGATCTGTACTCAAAAGATCATGAAGTGGACAATCTGCTTATAACCTAGAATATACATACATTCCTCAACCTTCTATTTCAATTATCTTGAATTTGCACTCACAATAAGGTAGAGTAGCATAATTGGGAGCACATTTTACCCCAGCACAAAAGAAAAGGAGTGAACATATATCTATGAAGAAAGATCTAGCTTCGTTGTGAACTGGCCTTTAACATTAATCATAATACATTTGAAACCAGAAACAAAAGAAAACGTGAAACTAGTTGATTTTGTAATGGTTATTAAAGACCACTTTAGATTTTTTTAAAACCACCTACAGTGAGAAAAATGAATGTGAAAGGAAGAAAGGAAGGCAGAGCATGGGCAGAAGAATGGCATAGACACACTGGCCTGAGCTTAACATCCTAATTTATCATTTTCTAAATGTGTCAATTTCAAAAAGATAATGCATAATAATGCAGTATTCCAAATTTTGAAAGCTAATATGTAGCTCGTGAGATGGCTCACTAGTTAAAGGTGCATGCCACCAACCCTGACAACCTGAGTCTGATGGATGGAACCCACAGGTTGGAAGCTAACTAAGCTTCTGCTCTATGACTGTAAAGAACCGCCATGAGCAAGGCAACGCCTATAGAAGAAATCATTAAACTGGGGGCATGTTTCTAGTTCTAGAGGGTTAGTGCACTATCATCGTGGCAGAAAGCAAATAGGCATGGCACTGGAGCAGTGCCTGGGAGCTTTACATCCTGACCTGAAGGAAGTGGGCAAAAAGAGAGAGGGCCTGGTATAGGCTTTTGAAACCTCAAAGCCCTACCCCTGTGACATGCCTCCTTCACCAAGGCCACTCCTCTTAATCATATAAACAGTTCTACTAACTAGGAACTCATCACTCAAACATATGAGCCCATGAGGGCCATTCTCATTCAAACCATGCGAAAAGGAAAGAAACCAATTCCTGCAAGTTCTCCTTTACAATACACCATGATACATGTGCATACATGAGCAATAAGTATGTTGAATCCAAAGAAAGAGAACATACTATCAAGCCTCTGTACCTTACTAGTAAGAAGACAGTGTGTAGAGAGCTGGGTAACCAGATCTTAGTTCAAAACTTTTCCTACATTTGACTCCAGGTTTAGTAATAGTGCTTTTCAGGCTTTAGCAACTTGAAGAATCGGATTTAAAACTCAGAAACAGATGCACAACCAGTCCTCACCTGCTGTTATGACTTCACTCAGTAATTGGTAATTAAGAAACATTCAAATTTCAATACTCTCTCATTTTCCTACCAGAAACCTTGCACGGAAGGGCATAACAAAGGCTATCAATCACATAATTATATGCCATTGCATGATAATTGTAAAATACATTAAAATTTTAATTGCATTGAATTTTATTGATTCTGAACCCAAAGTCTGTGTTTATAACGGACACCTGTGAAGATTGTTTAAAAGGTTCTCAGAAACCTGTGTCTATTTGACTGCAGAAATGTGTGAGAACCTTCTAGTTGCTATTGTTTTCTAGCAAACTTTCTACTTCACCTGATTTTGAACAGTTCGTTGAACAAATGCTCTGAGAGGGCAGGAAAAAATATGGAACAATTTAGGCTTTCAATGAAATATGATGCAGTTATATCAACCAACTTGTACTATGCATTCACTTTAGGAATTTCTAAACAGCACTAATATCAATGGAATAATTTCATGTGCTTATGCTTATTAAGAAAATGGCTCTTTCATTCAAAAGATAGCACAACTGCTTAATTTTCAAAGAGACTTAAGGTATGGAAATCTTGTTCCCATAGTCTTTGTTTTATGAAATCCAATAAAGAATACAATTTTAACGGCTAGCATTTTAGTTCATATTTTTATCCTCAATTTATGTGATTATGTCTTCTTGCAAAATTGATGTCGTCAATATCTACTGACAAGAACTGGAACACAAAAAAGTTCCTTTATAGTGCTCTAATGAGGCTTTCAACGAAAACCAAGGTGATAAGGTTTTCAATTGACAATTCTACTGTTAATAAGATTTTCATTAAATTTTGTTGCAAGGGATTTCGAGCTGCCTATGTAACAATTAAATTATTGTAATTTCCAAGAAGAAAATTGATCCAGAAATTAATAGAACTTAGTTGCAAAAATTCAAAGTTTATAATATCATTTTAGTTCACTGGAAAAACTTTTTACATTCCTTATGCAAGTCATGTCTGACTGTTGATCTAGATTTATTAGAGCAGATACCCAAAAATATTCACATCCCAGGATCGTGTGAGCATGGTAAAAGCAAAAGCATGTTGTGAACATGCCCATGGCAAAAGTAACTAATATTATGGACCCTGGTATGTCAAAATATCTTGTATTATTCAGGTGGCCAATTCTAATTACATAAATCCTTATATGAAGAAATAAAGAGTGGGTCAGAGAGCAAATTTTTAAAAAGGATTCATCTTGTTGGTTTTGAAGATGGAAGAGAGTCAAAAGTCAAGGAATGAAGTTACCCTCCAGAAGCTAAAATTCTCCTTTAGCTATAGCCAGCAAGAAAATGGGGACCTTAATTCTACACTCATAAAGAATCCATTTAATCACTGACAGGAAATGAGCAGGAAACAATTTTTCCCTGAAGCCTCAGTCTTGATGAAACTTGCATTTTAGCCTGCTGAGACCTGTATCAAACTTATGATCTACTAAACTGTAAAATAGCACATTTGTGAAGCTTTAGGCTACCAGTAAACATTAACTCAATACTAAAGCTAAGAAATGGGGCATTTACATTTGTATTGAGTGCTTGTATATAATTAAGCAATAGAATATTACTGTCCTCAAGAAAATATTAAACAAACTGACTAGAAAGATGTCCTTGGACAGTGCTAAAAGAGCATACCAGTTATAGCACTGTCCATGGTATTCAGTTTCTACAGGGAACCGAAGTAGAAGAGTGCATTAAGAATTACACAGGCCAAGTGTGGTGGTTCATGCCTATATTCCCAAAACTTGGGAGGCAGAATTCTGTGAGTTCCAGGGTAGTCTGTTCTACACAGCAAGTTCCAGGCTAACCAGAGTCACATTGTGAGACCCTGTCTCAAAAACAAACAAATATGCCACATAAATAATTTTAGAAAAGAAATTACACACGTATCAGCAGGCAATGGATCAGAATACCAAGTGAACAGAGCTGACCCAATATTTTTGAACAGCTTTGCCATCTGACAAGATGTGGATGAATCTTTTTCTTTTTTTTTTATTAACTTGAGTATTTCTTATAAACATTTCAAGTGTTATTCCCTTTCCCGATGAATCTTTTTCTATACCACCATCACTACTACTACTACCAAAAAAAAACAAACAACAACAAAAAAAAACTCTTTAAGCTACCAGGCTGCCTCTTTCTTTTAATCCTAGTGAGACATTACCTAATTAAAACATAAGGAGCCAAACGATTGTATGGAGTGTAGTTCATTGTTACAGACCTTGCCTAGCATCCACAAAACCGGGGTCCCATACAAAGCACCACAAATTATTTTAAAGGCAATTTAGAAGACACAAACATCACACAAATGAAAAAGGTATTATAGCCAGCAAAAGCTTTGAAATCAGGTAACCCTGGGTTTAAATTATGCCATCACTTATCACACTAAACAAGCTAATTAGTTTACCTGAAACTCTGTGTCTGCAAATGTAGGAATGAGATAATACATTTATATATGCAATTTGGGAGAAGCATCATAGAAGGTGCTTAGCAGTTTCATAGTAGCACTCAACATTATTAGCCAGGCTAAATGAAGACATTAAAAATAGGATACATTCTCATATGAAAGTTAGAGCATATGATATATATATATATATATATATATATATATATATATAGAGAGAGAGAGAGAGAGAGAGAGAGTAGTAAAGTGTTAAGCTATTTCTTATTGCAGGATTTGATTTCACTTCTCCACCAAACCCCATTTTAAGATGTGCCCTGAAAAAACGGTGTGCATGTTCTCACGTTAGCAAGCCATAAATGTGAACAACTGAGTAAAAAAAAACCAGAGCCCTTTACCATAGTGAGTTATGTCAGTAAAAATATTTTACTGTAATTGAAAATGATATTGTCATTTTAAACCAAAATTCCATTACATAGTCTAGATAAAACTATTGCTGCTTGGAAAGCTATGTAAGTGCCATTGTGTGATAAAAAGCATCTGACCAATATATGATTTCCTGTCTAACACGAGGATGGCCTTCCATTTTGTTGTTTAAAAAGATTCCATCAGGTTTAAGTATAAATTACTTTATTTTGAATACTATGCAGTATACGTTTTAAAACCTAGTACCTAGCTCCAATTTGTGCCCCATTAGGCTCAAGACCCATTTTTCCTTCCGTAATGCTTTCATTGACTTTAAATCAGTTATCAAATTGAAATTGTTTAATGCTTATCTTGGTTCAGAATTTTCACAGAAGGAAAACATGAATAAAAACAGAAAGATAAAGAATAGTTACAAGTATAAGGACTGTATTTACCTAACATTTAGCAATTATTGTTGGCATGCAATATCGAGCAACTGCTGAATGTTACTGATTTAGAATATGGTGGCTCCTGATTTACAATAGTGTCACACACACACACACACACACTTTTTATTTGCTGTAAAATATGCATTCAGAAGCAAACCTGAACTTTGACCTTTTCCTATATTATCCAATGCAGTATGACTGTGTCTTGTTATGCCCCTAGAGTTGAGCACTATAGGTCACAGTCACACATTATGATGATAAACACACACATTATAGTATGCTGTGATGGTAGTCAGGGATATGGAGTGAGTTAGGTGTATTGAATTCATTGTTATTTACCTGTGATATTTTCAACTTACAAGATGGCTTTCCAGTGACATGCACTTTGAATACCCAGAATAACATGTATATGCCCTCTTTGGTATAGACTTGAAAAAACACACATTAATACACTGTGAGTGCCATTTCAACTTAAAATATCTGCAGTGCTTATCTCTTAACTCTTTAGCTGCAAGAAAGTTATTTACACAGACATTAGGCACTCTCTTATTGGTCTTTCACTCTTTCTGCTTTCTCAAATTTGGTTCTACAGTCATCTTGCCTGAACATTCTGTCCCTAGTAACTGTGGATTTCTCATGATAATATCAAGATTTGCAATTCTACTTTTTTGCCCCCTATGGGCAGTTGCTTTGCAGGGAGGAATTCTGGACAGCAGCATCTCATTAAGGATAAAAAGAATAAAGCAAGATAAATGATTAGCAAGCAAAATTCTTTGAAATATTGGAAAGTAAAAGAAGCACTAGCTTTATACATGAGTCGTGTAGTATTTTGTAAGTTCATTACATGATTTAAAAAAAATACAATGGGATTGATGAGAAAATTTTAACTTTACTTGAACATGCCAGACTAAAGTATCTTAAATAGTTAAAAGAATAAATGTTGATCAAGAGGAGGTGCAGTCTAGTCAGAAACCTCTAACAAGAAAAGTTTGCAAACACAAAAGGCTGTCTTCCCCTAGTGGGACAACATACATTGCATAGACATACTGAGTGAAAACAACTTAAACATTAAGTGTCTGGGAACCATGGCCCACAGGACAGTTTCCAATCTTGGCTCTATTCAAGAAATACTTTTAATTTTACTAGCTCCGTGAGACTCTACTAGGATGAGGAAATAAAAGAGAAGGAACTGATTTTGCACAGTACAAAGACTTTTCCATGAGTGAAGAAGGGTGCTATTCTCTTTTCCCTGACCATGTTCAAAGGAGGACATGGATTGGCATCTGTGAGAAGTATCACAGAAGAGGTACTAATGAAGTACTAATGAAAGGAAGTGTAAGCTCTCCAAATCACCTCAAAGGTCACTGTGATTTTCTATTCATAAATGATAAGGTAACCCTTCTGTAAGCCAAGACAACACAAATTCGTAACCATCATGCCAGAAAAGTTACAGAGCAACACAAATTAGTCTAATGCATTGGATATATGATTTGATTTACGGACATAATTGTGTTATATAGCAAAGACAAATCAAGCAGACACAGAATTAAAGTGTGCTAACTGTGACAGAGATTAGTCCTTCTAAATTTGAGACTATTTAAATATTGCAGTAGTTAAGAAAGATTTACTAAACTACGAGTTTTGGTTTGTACCCTGAACTAGTAGAGGGTACTCTTAGGGGAAAGAAGGGAAAGAAAATATCAAAAAAGTATAAAAATATTCATTTTGGTTATATCTGTATTTGAATCATCCAGAAATGAAGAAAATTAACATAGTATGCAAAGTGTTTTTCTCAGAAAATTTAAGGACTGAATTATATTGATTAAAGAAATTGCTATGGAATACTACACTATTGGCAGTAACTATAAAATATAGTTTACATTACAGTAAACAATAAACAGAAAGATAACTAATTACAAGCATACAGGGTAAAGGAGGATGAGACCGATTCTGATTCAAATTAGTTCACTAATATCAGTCATTTCTTAAGAAAATTACAAATCTAAGGGAAGGGTATCATAGTGCCCACCTTGCAAGAATTCACTGTTACGATGCACCATATAATTCTTAACCTAATTATTTTCCACCTTCTTTCCATACTTCTATAACTGATGAAACTTTTTGTTTGTGAAAAAAGAAAAGGTTGCTAGAACCTATACTGTTTCAGTGTGTGTTCAGAATCTAACAGTGCATTAATCCTATAACACTGGTCTGAAGGAGCCATTTGCTGTTTTAAAACAATGAATACCAAAACATTGGCAAAGCACTTCGGTGCGGTTGCCCTTTCAGCTTTATTAATTTAAGCCAAATGGCAGGGGAATTTATATGGTTTACACCTGTCAAGAGCAGAGTCTCTACTAATGCAGTTTTCACTGACCAGGAGAACCTCCCGGAGGCTAAGGCTGAACTTCAACCTACTGTTGAACAGACAGGTAGCACAAACATGTCACCAAGGACTCTGTTTCTATTAAGAGAATCCCTCCAGACATCCAGATGGATGGCATACCACTCTGCACGTGTTCAGACCTAAAGCTGGAGGAAGACTATGTCTACACAGTAAACAGGGCCAAAAATTATCCTAAACCTTTTATCTCCCCTAATGCATTACAAACATAATTTGAAATGCATTTTATGCTACATAAAACAATTTTCCTTAAAGGTGCCATAGTTGCTACTGTCACAACTCTTGAAAATACTGAGACATCTCAACTATCTAAAAAGAGAAAACAAACTTCAACTATAAATCCCACAGGAACAAACATAATATATTTGTTTGATGTTGAAAATGAATTCAATGTTCTGTACTGTAGCAGATGTTAGCATAGCAGCCCTGACCTGTGTACAGCATCAAAGCAGAGCTCGAACCCAACAGCACTGACACTGGGCTTAGAAAGATAATGTAGGACCCTTTGTATTTTGTTATACTTTCTGAATTCCTACAATACAGTTGTGCTATAACTAAGGAAACCTTGTTTTGGCACTTCAGTCTTTGAGAAAATACTTGCTTCCAATCAAAGTCATGTAATGTGTGTTTGACAAATTGCAGTACATAATGATAAAACATTGTAAAGCATTCTTTGTGTTGCACAGGCACAAATACAAGAAGATTGTACACAGACTGTGAACGATTCTAGATTATTCAAAATATTATTTAAAATTCTATGATATGATTTTATAGATCAATGTCCAACAGATCACAGTCTGCCAAGGAGCCAGAATTTAACTATTTCATTGCAATGTAAAGAGTTTAAAAAGCAACAGCAACAAAATCCAAGATTTATTGGACAAACAACTCTAACCCAGTAACCTAACTTCGTTTTGATCATTTGGGGTTTGAATTTTATGTTAATCTTAAATAGTGTTCTGTATTCAGGAAGGTTATAGAGTGGAAAACACTGATGACAACAATATGCTTTATTATTGTTGGCCAAATGACTCAAAGCATTATGATAAAAAAGGTAAAAGGTAATCAGCTTACACACTCTCCAAGTGACCCCTCTCCATATCAAACTTTTTATCTCCATGTATATATATTCACTTGATGTTTGGTAGTAATATGTTTATAAAGAAAAACACACTGGGGTCAGTTTAATAATATTACCTGGTACCAGTCAAAATAGTCTAGCTTAACTTTTAGCTCTTCAAACATCTTTCCATCCTACTTATGTGTATTACCAGTAAATAGCATTCACTATTGTAAGAGCACACAGTATTTTCTAGCTTTTACCTTTTAAACAGATGAATTCTTCAAGGGAAAATGTTATTTATTTAAAATGTTGTATTACGTTGTATCTGAGCTTGTGGCTACTAAAAATTAATAAAATATGGGCATATATTTAAACATCTCTAAAAAGGGCAAAGGAGTCTCAAAAAGGACTATAATTTGCATCATTTAAACTGTGAAACATAGTAAAAAATACCATAAACATTAATTACAATTATTCATTGTAACCCAGTGATCTTTGCAGGGTTTTGTTTTGTTTATAATTAAGTTGCTTTTCGTATATATTTCACCATTCCTCATTAGCTAAGATTCATAAAGTCGGGAAGCTATCCTGTTTTTCTCAAATAATTGGAAGGCGCTCCACTAATTGTCACCTCCCATTAATTTATTCTTTTCCTAAATACAGCATCTGCAACCCAAACATAGCTGTTGTATTTTCACAAACATCAACTAAATTATTTCACTTCAAAAAAAAAGAGTTCACTATCCAATTAAATAAAATAACCCAGAACACAAATAAATAGCATCATGAAAAATGATTTCAAAATGACTCTGAAATACCCTCATTTTTCAATGCTTTCCAGGGAATTACATCGGACACAGTAAAAGCAACTGAGTACCTTTCAAAAGACCTGACTATTGTATATTACATACAACTAAATTTTTTTTAAAAATGGCAATACTATGGACTTCTAAATACATATTTCGTTTAAAGCAAAAAGAATTTCCACGTTATGATTACTAAAAAATAATTTCAAGGGAACATTCAGAGTTCAAGCACCCTTAACACTCAAAAGATTTTCTTGTTTTAATATTGTTTTCTTACAAGGTCCAGCTTTCCTGCACTCATTCCTCCTCTAAAAAAAGATTTTGAACAATACTTCAAAAGAACATTTCAACATAGCTCCTGGAGTTTTTATGCCATATTTTATAGATTTAAAATATTTTTTAAAAAATTCCAAGCAGAATGCCCAATGTATTTCTTCAGCTTTTTACACATTTCTAAACAGCTGTTTGTAGAATACTCTTTTTTTTAGAATACTCTTTTCAACCTCTGAATATATAAGCAACTGCCCAGAAAAGTAACATGCATGCCACCTAAATTTGAACTTGTACTTCACAACTTGAATGAACACTGAGAAAGACATATCATTCATTCACTTTTATACAGAACTAGAGTGTAAAAGTCTTGACTGAAAGACTCATTTGATGAACTATGAATGTTTCAAATTCATCCAAATTAACACACTAAACATTCCCATACTTAGTGTATCATAAACATCAAGAACCAGCAGATTTTAAGCTAAAAGAAAAAAATTACTCTTTCGAATATATAAACATCCCAAAAAGCTCATGTTAAACATTAAAGTTTCCTTATATAATCCTTCGGCTATACCTTCATAGTAATGACTAGTTTTGCATTTAACACTAAGTGAAAATAAATGGATGGAAAACAAAACCAATGTTAACTTGGGCATGCCAGTATCTGTAAATGTAAGCAAGCTTGAGGGGTTTCATTTGTTTGGCTGTTTTGTTTGTTTGTTTGTTTCCCAATCTTGTCAGTTGGGGGATGTTGCTATTTGGGATCCCCCTCCCACAGTTTGCCACACGGCAGATTCATGAATGAAACCCCACTTTAATATCCTATTTTCTCTCACTTACATGTATGCTGGAGAAAGTGGAGTTGACCTGGATGTTTTAAGCACAGGAACTGGGAATTTCCAGCTAGCAGGAGAGCTCGTTTTCCATTTCAATGGCATGTTGTCACCACGGTACTACGATAACAGTAAACAGCGTTTCCATAACAGACTACCAACTAACACTTCCATTCCACAGTGGACCGACACAGCAGCCGCGGAGAACAAGCAAAAGATCCTGCCAGTGCCCTTAAACCGAAGCCTCCAATCTGTACAATAGGAATGCAAGGTACCTCCTTTAAATCGCACTGTCCCCTAAAGCAATAAGATGATTCTGTCCTTCCAACTCAATAATAGTGCCACCTCCTTAAGAAAGTGTTGACTGCAGTGTGTGTGTGTGTGTGTGTGTGTGTGTGTGTGTGTGTGTGTGTGTGTACACTGTACTATAATAGTACACAAATGACTTTTTTACTTAATAAAAAGCAATAGGGTGCTTTTTTTTTTTAAAAAAAAAAGCTTGCACTACCATTGTTCTACCTTAACAGGGATACTGCAGCATTGTACTATTTTTCTACACCTATTAACCTGATTTCTGACCAATACTAGCAGAAAAAATAGATGAGTTTTCATATAAAAATGAAACAACATACCTACTCAGAATACATTTGTCATCCTCTGAACATTCTTCTTTTGAGCTGCAACAGTACAAATGGGATATAAACCTCAGCATAGCCTTAGGCCACAGCTAATAGAGATCAGTGACTAAATTCAGCAGCCTGCTTTCCTCCTGTGAAAGCTCTGGCCACACAATACAAGAATGCCATTATGGGAAAAGCCCATTTAAAAAATGCCAGGTCCTCTGTTTTCCAGTTAGAAGAAAGCAGAATGTCAGAGCAAATATAAACTGCAGCAGAACTCTGCGCGCTCCTCTAGTAGCTTCTGATTCAAGTTGCACTCCTTTCCCTATTTTTATTTCCAAGCCGGGATGAGCAAAACCTCGCACATTTACAACATGCTGTGGCAACACGACTATCTCTCTGTCTTCTGCAGCAGAGAAGTACAGAATAGCGTGCTCTTAATAGCAGTCCTCGGAGGGACGCTATCAACAATCTAATTCAATACTGCCCTCCCCTTCTTCCCCTTTTCTCCTCCCGTTCACCCCCTTACTCCTCCCCCGTCCCCCAAACAGCTCACAAATTGTCTAGAGGAAAGACCGACACTGCTAGCCAAGCAGGTGTCCAGCAGGGACCACTCCACAGCTCAGCAGCGGTCCAGTAACCTCTTGGGATTAGCGATTGTCAAAGAGGTTCCAAAAATTGAAGCTGCTGTTAAAGCAGCTTGAGGTATTCCATGAAAGCAATGTCAAATAAAGAGTTCATCTACATTGTTTTAAAATACTGCCTGAAAATAGTGTTGTAAATAATCCCAAAATGATTGGGTGTTTTACTTTTGTTTAAAGGAGCCAAACAAATTCATAAATTTTCTATGCAACTTTAAAAGTAAAATTAGGCTAAATTAAATTAATATTATTTACAACTCTTTTCTTACAAGCTGAAAAGATACTGCTTCTTAAATGGGCAAGGTGCTGCTGTAAAAATCCTACCCTTCTGACACCTCTATATTACCGTAAAAAAACAAAAATTATCTTTGTTCCATCAATGCCTACTTAATAAAGGCAGACCACCAATAACAGAAATGTCACTACCTTTTAAAGACAATAAATGCCACAACAAAGAGTTCATACTTATCTTTTATTCATATCTAGACAATAAACTTATACCTCCAGTCAATCTTTTCAAATTGTCCTGGTTTCTAAAGACTGAGATTCGGTCCCTTAAAAAGATTTTTTTGTATTAAAAATACCCTACAGATGAATGTTTCTTTAATAAAAAGCACCTTTCAAAAATCCCCAAACCTCATCATTTAATACACCAGAAACACAGCATGAAATCAACCAGGATAATCACAACTTCTTTTGAAAATTTAGTTCATTATGAAGGCGAAAAGCCACTTTTTATGAGATATAAATACAGATGTAGGACGGGTATTTACATGCACACGCATGTCTGGAAAGGCAATGTTTATTTTGAAGCACTTATCAGTAATCCATAAACCTTATAAATATTAAATTGGCATTAGCCATCATTACCTCCCATGTAATTTTTATTCTATCATACATTAACTACTTCTCAAGAAAAGAAAGGTCAAAACAATTCCATCTCATTTTAGTACTCAATACAAAAGTATCTCAGAGAAACCTTTAAATGAATCAAAGAAAAGAATATTCATCAGCACATCTTAGCAGTGAAAACATACTTGATTTAAAAAAACCTCACAAATACAAATATACAATAGTCAGCATTTCATATTGGGAGATTTTATGTTGTCTAGGAAAAGCCAGCAAGGGTAAGCTGTTTGAAACCCAAAGGAAAAATACATGCATATATATGTATGTATGTATAGAGACACCCAGCTTGGAATGCCTCATTCCAAAATGAGTTTCTAATAAAATTTCAATGTCTAAGGCACATGCAGACATTTGAAAATATTAAACATAATATTTGCCGTTTGTAATAAGAAGAGTGTATTTTAGGAAGGAGAGATCTAGGCTTTTATGCTTATAGCAAGTCTACAAAGCAGCAATTGCAAATGTGACTACATCTTCTGAGAACCTAGACTTGTACCAAACGGCGGGAATAAGTGTGTCTAGTAGCTATCTGTACAGAGAGACACCTCGAGACTGCTCAACAGAAAACAGCCTGAGACTTTTATAACTTCCTAAAGTATATAGTTGATGATCATTTTTCTTACAAATATCCTTGAGGTATCACTCTTCTACAAACAATCAACTGGCTGAAGTAAACAACAAACAGTTGTCTAATGTCATGAAGAGCCAAAGAAACTAATCAAAGGCCATTTCATTTGCCAATTTTCAGCCTAGACTTCTGATTTAGTGTGAAATAAAATGATTTTAATAGTTGTTCAGAGTGAGAAGAAACAAACACTGCTACCTTGCATCTCATTTTCAGCATCCTTAAAGACTTAAAATGCAAATACCATTAGACCTGATTGTAAGCATTTATTTACATTTAATTCTAGGTTTTGGGCTTAATAAGTTGCTATATGCTTTGCAATTTTCTGTCACCCGCAATAATCATTATGCCAAAGGCATAAGAAATAATTACTTTAAGGAGAAATGTGGTCCATGAATTGTCATCAATTTAAATCTGCTTAACAATACCATTCCTCATATATTGTTTAGAAATAAACTCTACCCAGGAGAAACTGCCACATTACAAACTAGCACTATCAAAATTAACCAGATTTCATTTTCTTAGCAGAGAGCATAATAGCAAATATTGAATGTAATCATAATTACCATCATATCCCAGAACCCAAAATATTTGCATATATATAAGAATGATTAATTATACATTTATAATTTTACTCAGGTTCAGTGAAGCACTATTTTCATACTGTCCCTTCATCATAGCACAGGAAGCACTGATTTCATTTACAGAATACTTGGATGCTATCACAGCACCAAGAAGACACAAGGATATTCCAAGTATTTTATAAACATTAATGTCTTAAGTACCTGTACAATGTACATCTCAGAGTTAAGATAGCCAGAAGACAATGATGGTTCTTGGTCATGGCCATAGAAAGAAAGATCATTTTGGGGCAGTACCTACACCACAGAACCCTATGGCTTCCAAAGTAGGAAATAAGATTCCCTACAAAACATCTTATTCAGTATTCCCATTTGTGGAGATTGAAATTCTGAACTCAGAGAATTAATTGTCTTCTGTCATAGTGCTGACTAGTTAAAAGATTACTTTCAATCTCCTAGTCCAGAATTACTTCTAGAGTATTCCTGAAGTTTTTTAATTCAGAATATTCATTAGATGTATGCTTCTATCTGAAGCGAACCACATCCTATTACTTAATCTCAGCATAGTCTAAAGAAAGAAGAACAATGAAGAGATATTTCATCTTCCTACTAGAAGTCCACTGAAAGACAGAAATGAGACACAATCACCCAAATGAAAATGTACACATACAAAACCATACCTGAAACTTTAATTCTACCATGTGTAGAAGAATGGTCAGGTGGAAAATAATGTAAGTACATGTTAAGGCAGTCTTGGTATAGCGAAAATAGAGAAAATACAGCTAATATTCTTGATTTTTCTCAATATTTATCCCTAAATAACTTGTAGAAGTGAATTTTCTGACTGTTACAGCCTATTGTATACTGGTAATCTATTTATCATGTAATGAGCAATCTTGACACTATCTCTTCAAATCAATCTACAATATCAATGTTACTTATACTCTCCTGACAAAATTGTTACTGACCACACCAATCTAGATACTCATTTATGTTATGTTCTACCAATTAATAAAACATATACATGACAACCAGGGCTTGTAATTCTGTCCAAATATGCATCATCAACAACAAAAGCGAACAGCACATCAAAATTCTTTTGGGAAATACTTTTCACATGTACATGTATGTGTGTATCTTTTCTACACAGTAAGATTATATACGCTTGTCTGTCTCCTTAATTTGTTTCTGTGAACTTGAATACAAAAATACAATAAATTTCTTTATAGATACTCATAGACATAGCCTTGTTTCAATCAATCTCAAATGTTTTTTTAATAGAATACTATATTGAAGAATTCTCTTTTGAAAATTTTCCTATGGTCCCATAACAGATCTATGGAGACATATACAAGTATAGTTATGACTACTCCTGGGAGAATACCACCATCTTATGTTCACATGCAAGTGCAAAAAATCAAATCCCTTACTCCGTGGTAGCATAAGTAATATGAAGGCAGAACTCTTGAATAGCTCCAACGGCTAAGAATAATTAGTTGTACAGCGGTAGGACAGCAATGTAAAGAGCCGGTGTACTGAAAAAGCAGAGCACGTGATATAAGGAATCAAAGAACAAAATTGTTTAAGGAATAGCAAGGGAGGAATAACTGGAAGGGGAACAGAAAGAACTTTCTGGTTTTTACGTCAAACATTTACAGTTGGTCAAACATTTATAGTTGGAAGTCTTACTTGATTGTCACCTACATATTTTTACTAATTGATTGACAGAACCTATCAAAGCTATGGGGCTAAGTCAGGAGTAGGACTGGGTGGATGAAGATGCCCAGGGATTATATTAAGCAATGAACAAAAGCCCAGTTGTTGAGGAACCAAAGGACCTGCAGATTCTGACTACACTTACTATACTGATTCTGACCAAACTTACTATACTCATTGTCCTGTTAAAGCTAAAAAAAGATAAATGTCAAATGATAAGTTCAAAAGTTCTTCCATCCCTGCTGTCTACATTCTGGTGGTATCTACATTATTTATATCTTTTCTTGTTTTCTATGCTTCCGTATCTTAGAATATTCCCATCTGTTCAGAAATGTACCTCCCCCACCCTAGAGTGCCTGTATTTACTAGGGATGTAGTAGCAGAAATTAATGATTTTTAATATATGCCATTTAAATAAATAATATTTGTACTATAGTTTTAAAATTAATTACAAACAGCAATATAAAGAGGTGGGTTGTCATCATCTTAGAGGGATAATTTCCTTGGTGCCCTAGTAAGATGCCATGATGTTAGTAAACTTTGTACCACAAACATGTTACATCAGTTAGCAACCGCATATTACTGTCCGTCCTTCAAGAATAATCAAGAATCCTTTAATTTGGATAACTTCCTACCTCAACACCATTTCTGTCATATTGGGAGGCACTCAGTGCATATTAAATTGTGTGAAATGAATGGAAAATATGTTAGCTCATGATTGACTCAATCAGAATATCCTAGTGAAGAAAGGTGTTTGAAATAGTATTGCTACATTTGCTAGGCCTACAAGTAGAGTTTAGGTAAAAAGAATATTTATTAGTTTGATAATTTTAGGCTATAAAATCCTTAATATCAAAATACCTATCATCTATCTATATGTCTCTATTGATCTATTTAAAATATAAATATATATCAACAGATAGACAGAAATGTGGAAATGTTGCTACAGGTTCAAGGGCTGAAGGCTTGAGTCACAGATGATGACATTTATTGTGGGAGGAGGTAAAAGTAAGAAGTAAGAAAGGAGGTCACTGAGGTGTGCTCTGGAAGATATGTCCTGGTAGTCAGCCTCTCCTCCCACTCTTAGACACTATAGCGTAAGATCCTCTAGAATATGCTCCCTTGCCTTAAATGTATTGGATTTTCCAAACCTATCCAAATAAAAAAAATTTGAAAATGTGGACAGGATGGGGTGTGGCTCATTAAAAATAACCGGGCATGCTTGAAGCTATGGGTTTGATACACATCAGAGCCTGAGATAATGAAAATAAAAATGTATAGCAAATTTGAATGAACAACTAAGGATATGGCCATTTTAAATAAAAATACATGATCAATATTTCAGGACATTTGTTTTCATTTTGATAATTTTATATAGACGCAAAACTAACAAATATGAATGAAAAAATATGGCAATCTTTATATTTGTAAATCTTTATGTTGTTTTAGTAAAAGTAAGTAATTTATTTGTTTTTATTTATGATGGTTGAAATTTTTCCATAATAAGAACAGTTCATACCATACAAAAAGCATGCCAATTAAAGAAAATCAAGACTTCCTATATTATTTAGAAATATCTTGTCATTAATAAAAAGGCCTTTCAAATAGTACATTTGCTTCAATATTCCAAGTTTAATTGATAAAACTTTAATATTTTCAAAAATAAATCAAAGATCTATTATTATATTGTCATGAAAACATTTCTTTGGCTAAAGCTGAGACTGGAGGTTTACCTGATAACCTCATCTCTTCCTCCTCCTGTTCATAAACCTACAACATTGGGGGGGGGGTCCCAGAAACAATATTCATGAAAAATTAATCTTAATGATTTATTGAAATTATACAATACTAAATTAAATTGTTATATGAAATGTTGTGATTTTCTTTTACTATTTTCTAGACTTGCTCATTAAAACTTTAAATTTCTTACACTTGTCTACAATAAAACCACTACTATCAGTCAGGGGTGGCAGCAAGTGCCTTTAGTCCTAGCACTTAGGAAGCAGAGGCAGGCACATCTCTAATATTGAGTAAGCTCCAGGGTGGACAGGACTACACAGAGAAACCCAGTCTTGAAAAACACCGATCAAATAAACAAATAGACAGAAACACCCCAAAGCAAATGAAAAACACTACTACTATCAAAAAATTAAAAGTTCATTAGAATATGAATGGCATATGCCTCTAGTCCTACATCTTGAAGCAGGAAGATTGAGGCTAGCTGGGATACAGAGTAACAAGACCAGGTATATAATAATAATAATAATAATAATAATAATAATAATAATAATAATAATAATAATAATAATAGATTCAATGGCATAAAGAAAAGGTCTTTAAAACAACTCCATCTTCAACTTGAACCTCTTGACCCATTGCTCTAACATGTAGCCCAACAGGTATGTTAAAGGGTCGGTTCCCATTATTTGTCTTCTATGGAAACACCCTAAAGACTAACTTAGTAAATACCTGTACTTTCTGTGACTGTTTCTAGAGACTTCCCATTTTTAAATTTAGTGTTCTTTGGTGATTTTGAGAGCTCCAAAATAAGTATAGGATACCTAAAATGCACTGAAATATGACATATGCATAGTGTTTTGTCTGAACTATAGAAGCTGTTTCAAATATTGCATAAGTCATTTCTTGTTCTTTATCTCATGTTCTGTTATTCGCTAAATGCAATTTTGAATAAAAATAGAATGAAACCTATAGGTTGACCATACATTTAAGCTAAAGGTAATCTAAACTTGAGTTTTCTACTTGTATTTCTAAGACTGTCTTCAGCTGCTAATACATTCAGAACTACTACTTCATGTCTTCAAAATCAAGTATCTGTGTTAATCAGTTATTTCTTCCAGTATTCAGAAGCCCTGTAACACTTTAATGAAGTACACTTCTCTCTCTCTCTCTCTCTCTCTCTCTCTCTCTCTCTCTCTCTCTAGAGAGAGAGAGAGAGAGAGAGAGAGTAACAACATTTCTTCTTGGTCTTAATCTAAATCAGAAATCAGAAATATTGCTGGACATTTTTACCAGTATTCTATTAAAGGGTCTGAACAACTTGTTCTTATAAAACTGTAAATATTAAAGCATAAAGCAAAATTATTTTATTATTTATGCTCAGAGGTTTTCAGAATTACAAATTCTCATGATTCAGATTTATAAAGTATCACAAAACTTGTAAACAACAACGCCAGAAGAAGAAGCTAGACTGAGCTTAAACTGCTCCTATAGATAATCAACAAAAGACATTGGCAAATTTATTTATTAAATAAGCATCATGCATT
The DNA here is from genome assembly GCF_011064425.1 of Rattus rattus. Lineage (NCBI taxonomy): Eukaryota > Metazoa > Chordata > Mammalia > Rodentia > Muridae > Rattus > Rattus rattus. Next base: position 99,538,764 of record NC_046172.1, read on the forward strand.
CCTGTTAAATAAATGCACCTTTTTACCATGGCCTCCTTAACATATTAGACACCATCAATAATGCCATATAAACTTCTTATATATTACAAATATCAAAACCAAAAAATTTCCTCTATTTTGTCAAAACTCCCTTGAGAGACTCTGCATGACAAATGAGTTGTCTAAGTAAGCCCTGACAACTTTGCTAAGTGTTAGATATACACAGAAAAGCACATGTGACCTGGCCCCATGTCTGATCAGACACACCCAAAATGGGAAGAAATATAGCGACGTTGTAAAGCTTTCACCATGCAGCACTTTTGACAGCTTAATGTTTTAGACATTCTTTAAAAATATTTTCAAATAAAAGAAATCTGGCAGAATAAAGCTAGTGAAATACCAAAATGTATTTTTATCTGTTAGTGACATCTTTTTCTTTGCCTTTTACCTTCTTCAAGTTTAAAACAGACACAAGCCTTTCTAAAATACCTCGCAGTCTTCAAAATGCATTAAAACCCATTGTGATGTGCTTCAAATCCAGACACAGAAATGTGCACGAACGGTGGCTTTCATGCCTCACCCTTGCCTGCCCCTTGTCCCAACTGTCTTAGTTGATATGCTTTGACATAAAGCATAGATTCTGCTGAGAGAAAGATGTTCTTTCCCTGGCACTTCAAGAGTCAATTGTGAGGCACAGAGAACTCTTATACCTTTAAGGCAAATGCTCTTGAACATTAGTGTGTGGAAGAATCACCTGGGGTGAATAAAATGTCAAAGTCTGGGGGTGGGGACGCATACTCTGCATTTTAAACAATTACTCAGACTCATTATCACACCAGGTCTACCAGGCTTTGTGAAAGACTGCCTTAAACTCAGGTAATGAAGCCCTGCCCAAGATACCCAAGCTACAGTAATAGTTGTCTCTCTCAGTCACTGGCCTCCCTTAGCACATAAGCATTGGCTGCTCACCACCAACTGTCAAACCAGTATCCACAGCCCTTATCTTGACCTCCCAAACTCAAGATCCTTCCCAGTCAGGGAGAGTCTGAAAGCAAGATGTCCATCTGACAGAAGCAGACAGACAGATTCACAGTGGGGAAAAAAAGTGAGACGTACAGAAATAAGGAAAGAAATATAGTACAAATTAGACTGATTATGCAATACAGATTTAAAAGTTAAAAACTTATTATCAACTTCATTCATTAGCAAAAGAGGACAGAACAAGAGACCTGCGGTCTGGATGCAACTCTGACACTAATTAGCTGAATGACCCCAAGTGCTATTTTTCTCTTCTGTAAATTAGAGGGAAAAATGCTACTGTCCTTGTTTATCTCACAGCAATGATATGAAAGCCAAATGAACTTAGGTTTGTGAATATACAATGAGAAGTACAAAGCCAAAACAACGCTGCAAATATTATTAGCACATTTCTCAATCAACACAGACCCTAGGCATTAATGGAAGTTTATTTGATAACTGAATGTCTTCAAATACCTCAGGGTCTTTTATGAAAATAAATTCTCATCAGAAAAAAACAGGTACAGGAAAATGTAGACCCTTGGACATACCCTGCAGCTGCTTTTTTGAATATATCCTTGAAATCGGCTTGTTTTAAAGACAATTGCCTCCGTCTCCTAAAGTGTAGTGCAAAAAAAACAAAACAAAAAAAATCTGGTTAATTGTGGCTGTATTGTATTTGGTTCAAATTTTTCAATACATACCCTGAAAATATTTAATGTAATTTAGTATGTCATATGTTTAAAATTCTGAACATTTAAGGCCACACAGAACAATATAATGCTATATAAAGTAGTTTTACGAAATGTAACAGAGAAAATCATAAGATTGCATTTGTATTTTAGAAGCTTTCTTAATGTTTCAGAAACCATAAAGTGCAGATTGGCATTAAGTAAAACATTGATTTGCAGCTGATCTACAAGACCAAGCTGATCAAATTATCATAGAAAGAAACATTTTTTTTTCAGTAGATACCCTCTTAGTCTTTGGGTTTTTTGTCGTTTTCTTTAAGCTTTTAAGCCTAACGGATTGTCTTTTTTCTGATATACTGTTTGCCACAAAGACCTGAAAAAATGACCCAGATTCTAAGGTTTCAGAACATATGGCTAATGTTCTTCTAGCCATTTATATAATTCTTTTGTTGTTGTTATTTTCATTGCTTGTAATTAATTTTAAAATGGAAATATATGTACAATCTTCAGTATAGAAATTTAGGGATGATTTTTTTTGTGAAATTTTCCTGAACTAGCCTTCCTTTGGGAGATAAATATAAAAATTCCAACACTGACAGACTCTTTGAACTGCCTTGATGCAGTTTTAAAAATAGAGACTACTTACAGAAACACTGCAGTATCTGCTTCTGACAGTCAACTCTCCTCGAAAAATTACAATTTGCTGGCATTTGTTTGAGGCGCTCCAACACAATGCATAATTTATTTGCATTTATTGCATTGATGTTGCTATCACCTTATGCAAAACAAACATTAGCCTCGCCTAATATTTTTCTCAAAATAAACCAGCTCAGATCTTTTTATGGGTCATTTCACAAGCACCAGTGCATTATTAAAGTCAGAACTACATCAAAGTCTAAGAGAATCTTTAGAGAAGACCTTGACAAAGACATTATCCAAATATATTTTAAGTCCAAAGGCACCCTACAAAATATGATAGTTATAGAAATTTGATTTCTGTGTGAAAATTATATATTCAAGACATCATCTCTTTAATGGTAATACTGTTTCAAAGCTTACTTTTAAAAATTCTATATACATAAATATTATGGTTGAATAATAAATAGGTACAGTATGTTAAATTCACATTTGTCATTATTTTCTCATTAAGCCTTGCCAAGTAAATGGCAATTGTATTATTCCTGTGATTACAATATACTAAAATATCTTTAAATATAGGTTATTTTATATTCTTATTAATATTATTCCTTTTCTTTGTGTATGTAAGAACAATCTGTTGTGCCACCTTCTGGTAGCTAAGTGAAATCATGTATTTCTACACAAGTCTATTCTTTATTTTAACTTTTAAAAAATACATATTTCTCAACGTGCATTACATTTATACTATATAAATAAATCCACTCTACAGTCTGAACTAAAATAGAAATTCCTTAGAGGTTTTGTAAGAAGAAACCAAGCTTTACACACGTTCCCTATGATTTTTACATGGTTACCAATATGTCTTCTGAATTCTACAATACATATAAAATTGATTTTTATATACCGCTTCACAGCCACATCTCAAAACAACAGGCTTGCTATTTTAATGAATAAGTAACAGTAGTAAATAAAGGAAAAGAAAGGTCTCATCAATAGCCATTTTTCTTTAAGGTTTGAACTCTCATCATTGTCATGTTCTTGTGATCCCTCTCTCAAAAATTCTCTGAGTTTTAAAGTTAGAGCTGTGATGCATAGCCAGGCTCTGCTACTACATGCAGCACACCCCAGTGCTCTGCCTGGTATAGCACTTCAGCTGTACTCCCAGAAACGGAAACAAGCTTTTATTCAAAAGCTAAGTGTCCTGCATACCTTGCCTTGATAAGAAATTACAGTCAGTGTGGTTGAACTATTTATATTTCAGATCTAAACTCCTGATCAGATATGAAAATGAGAACCAAATGAATCCAAAGCTTAGTTCCAGCCAACTGAACTAAAGCAACATGCTCGTCCTACAGCAGAGGCAGTGTGAGACAAAGGCTAGCACCAGGAGCTCTGACTCAGGCAAAACATGTTTACTTAAAAGTAACCGGAGTTTTGTAAGCATCCCGGTCTTGCTATTTTCACTATGGTATTAAATCTTTATTAGCATTCACACTTCCCTCTCTCTATGCCAGACAGTAATAAATCCTAGCCAGTCATTAAATCCTGCATTTTTCCCCTTAAACCAATTTTCCAGAAATCTACCTCCTAATGGGTCGTCTAAACAAATAATCTGCTTTAAAACCGAGACATCTAACTGTTCTCCCTCCATTTTTCCATTTCTGTTCTCCATTCATATTTTTCAGATCCTTAAACTGTTACCTGTGATAAAAATTAGGTATTCAACAAATACTCAAAATTCATTTATTTTTGAAATTAGCTGTGGTAAATGCTGTATTTACTACCGATACTGATATAAAAGTGAATGGGACACAATTTTTTTTGATCTCAAGAAGCTCCTGAGTGAGGGAATCAGGCACAAAAACGTAGTGCAAAAGCTTCGGTAGCATCGAACCAGGATTCCAGAGAAGAAAAAAACCTGAAAATATTGAGGCTAAATACTGACGTAGTATAGTCAGCAGTGGCTCCGTGGCTGCAGACAAGGGAATAGTGTTGAGAGACATATGCAAAAGGCATGCAAAAGATCACATAAAAGTGGAAGACAAGGCACGAGAGCAAAAATACGTGCATTTTATCTTTTGTGTTAAAATGAAACATTTGTTGAGTGAGTAGATGGATCAACAGCAGAATTAACCCAGCAGTAAAGCACAGCATCAAGGATCCGGTACACCGTGGCTGACAGGGCTTTTTCAGCTTTCTGCTGGAGCTGCCCAGAAATCGCAGCCTAACATTCTCCATCATACCCAGTTTTCTTTGTTGTTTTTTTGCTTTTGCTCCACAGGTCCTCCTGGCATGCAATTTTTTTTCTCTCAGCCCCCTTTTGTGAATGAAATCTATACTTATAGATTTACTTCAAATTGTACTCTTTTCTATGGTTATCATCCCGTTTTTCTTCAGAGGAACCTGTCCACCATTCCTAATGTTTAGAATATAATGCATAAGAACTCACTTTGATCCTGTGTTCATTATATGAAACAGAATGATTAACAAGGTGACAATTAGGGCTCAAGAGACCCAGTTTCCCAGATAGCAAAGTGCACACTACTTTTAATAACTCCCTAGACCACATTTAAAGCTGCAAAGGACGATGTGTGAATTGTGGGGAAGATGGACTCCTGTTAGGCAAGAGCACTGCACCATTGCTAGTTGCATTGTCTATCGAGTTCGGAAATTACAGAGGACAGATGAGAGCAAGATGCCAATACAAGAACTGAAAGCCGTACAAGTAGCCTTTAAAAACAGCTGTTAAGTTGGGGAAAACTGTGACTGCGTTCTATTGCTTGCAGTAAAGCAAAAGAAATCACCTTGAAGGCATACAATAAACTAGAGGCATTCAGGAGGACCACAGAAAGAGATGGGGAAACAGGGTGAATTATTTTTATCTAGGTTCAAAATCTTCAAGGATGATGCCATTAAAGGAGAAACCCAAGGGTAAGAAGAAAGTGGTATTTTTAAAGGGTTAACTGTTTTGCTAGGAGATTAATCTAGGGCAAAACCGTGTCCTTAGGTGTGTGAATATCAGGATGGACCACATCCCATTACAGCCAGTGTCAAATACTCAGTAAGCATTTAAGCTGTTGTTGGTATTCGTCTTTGTCTCATCTTGTTTATGGCTGCAAAATATCTTAAGATCTATTCAATGAGGCAAAAAAATGATGTTTTCATTTATGTCAACAGTAAAAAAACCCTTTTTTAAAAAATCATACTGTTCTTTTTGTTTAATTGAATTAAGAGGAGGCAGCTAATAATTTCAAAAAGTAGATAATACTTGCAAGCGTATGCTCTCTGACTTAAGATTTCCAAGATAAAAGCTGTCTACCTACCCTTCATCCTATTGAAAGCAAAAAACCCCACCAGTTACCTTTCTACTAATTTGTACAAAACATTCAAATACAGAGGAAAAATGAGCATGCAGCTTTGGAAATGAGCCACATCTTCTCAAGTAATCTTCAGGAAGGGCTACTGGGTAGAGGGCCATAAAGATCATTTCATTTTCCTTCAGAAGAACTTTTAAATCGGTATTTGAATGACATCATGAATTGAAAGAGACAAAATAAGCCAACCCATTCACATGCTTAGTTTCATAGAAAACAAAGTAACTTCTGCAGTTTTCTCTAGGCTTGAAAGGAAATAAAGCAATCAACTTTTCATAAAACAATTTTATGCTTTCATTAGAATAGGTTAAAACTCAGGACAGTAGAAATGGCTCAGTGGTTAAAGGTACTTGCTGCTTTTGCAGAAGACCAGGTTCAGTTACCAGAACCCAAATAATGGCTTGCAACTATCAGTAACTTCAACCTTGGGGGGGGGGCAACGCTTTCTTTTGGGCACTACTGGTAAACCACATGCATACAGGCTATACCTAATTCAGTTGAAACACTCACACATATATGTAAATACATCTCTTCTTGAAAAAAAAAGCAAACAAAAAATAAACTAACCCCCCAAACACATGCTCTGACCTTTTAGATTAATAAATAAATAAAAATATCCCCATCTATCACCTATTTGTCAACCTGATTTTTCTGTTTTAGTTGTTATAGGTATTAGTTTAAACCCAACTAGCAGAATTTCTAAGGTCTTATTACACCTCTTAATTTTGAAGTACCTCAGCTACAATTTCATGTCAACCTAGTCCTTATGTAGGCAGTGTAGGTGTTAATGTTCCCACTCATTCTACCAGTGAGAAAATAAAGTTGTTAAATGATTAAGGTTGGTAACAGCTACTGAGACAAATGGAAAACAAGATTCCAGGCCTGTGACATCAAATTCAGTGTTTATTAGGGGCTTACACACACACACACACACACATACACACACACACACACACACACAAATGCGCGCGTGCGCGCACACACGCACATGCACACATAAATGTATATACACCATACTTACTTATATAATCTGAGAACTGAGGTTAAAAATGTGTATGCTTTTGTAATACCCAATTCATTGTATCATAAATAACAACCAAATAAAAAGGCTAAATTTGGTGAAAACCATGTCAGAAGAGGTAGTTTTTTCTAAATTATTTTTTACTGTTTAAATAAGGATTCATTAAAGGGGTCTTATCCTCCTCAAACTAAAATGAGTCACAAGACAGAAATAAAAGACCATAATAGCAAGCAGCATACTGAAAATGGTTCCTTTTGATGCTTGCATGATAGATGATGCATGCACCATAGAAAAGTAACTGTGGAGTAGATGGATGTGTGGGTGACTCAGTAAATTACTAAGGAACTCTATTGAGAAAGAGAAATGCTTAGCTAGAAATAAAAGCAATGTTCATTGTCAATTTTCTAAGTAAACATAAAATGGCTAAAATTTAGAGAGTAAAGTAATGTGTTTTATAGGTTTGTCACCACCTCCTCTGTGAACATTTGAAAAAAAATGAAATTGTGTCTCCTAAAGCCAGTTATTTCTACAGACTTATAATTAAAAATGATAGAAGCCTTTTCTGTGGATTGTTAGATTCTATTAAATTCTTATTTCAACCAGAAGTGATGAAAAAACATACTTTGAAATCCAATACTGACAATCAATGCTCCACTAGATGGAGCAAAAATATAAAACAGTAAGTTCAATCAAGCAAGCCGCTGCACATGACTAATACCCTGTAACACAAATGGTATAGAAATGGTATAGAGGGCAGTCAAGAGTAAACTATACAAACAAATGGGAGATCCAGGGAGTGAAGAGGAACATCAGAATGATGAGAAGGTAACCGTTTACTTCACTAACAGAGGTCAGGTATAAGCTGAGCATTTTATATTACACTCAGTAAGGATTACATTCTCCATGCTTTCTTACTCAAAATTTAAAATTGTTACTTTAGTACATCATATTAAGTAAAAGCAGTTATCAGAAGGGGAAAAGTTCTAGTTGATCATTTTCTTATCTACTATGAGAAGGATATCAAGGTGTTTAATTATACTGTTGACACCACAGAGTGAAAATTTATATAATAAATATATTAATTAAGCATTCTAAAAAGCATCAACTAGTATATATGTGTATATATTAGTGGAAAGATGGTTTAACAATGGCTCAAACAAAACAAAAAAAGAGTTTTGCTAGCTCTTAAAAAACAAACAAAACAAAACAAAAGAATGATAAGAAGGAGGAGAGAAGCAGACAGAGCAGTTTAAGGGGAATAGAAATAGTCAAAGCATATATATGCTGTCTTTATGAAACCCAGCAGCATGTACAGTGAATAAACCTTAACAAACAAAACATGATTAAGCATACAACTGAAACACAGGAAGAGAGAATGCTACCATGACCCTTACTTTCAAAATAGAAAAATATACATTTTTGATTAAAGACCTATGAAACCCCACCCAATTCGAGACTTATTTGGGTTTAAAAATATGTCTTTAATCATCCATGCCTCTCCTTTCACCCTGATCAGCAGGGAACAAGTATCAAGGATATCAACACAATGAACAATACAAAAAGAAAATAAAATAAAATACAACTGGACTTTCCAAGTAAAAAAAGTCTGTTTACAAACTTGATAAACATATGGAATGGGGGGAATGAGGGCAGAAGCTGCTGCAGCTATGATGACTGATAGATCATTAACCACCGTCTCTACTATGTTCTAGGAAACCACTGGAAGGCCTACTGACTTTCACTAAAAAGAAAACCTGTTTGCAATCCAATAACATGATCTTTGAGTTTTAGTAACATTGGACTCAAATCTGAGGACACAAAAATTTAGCTCCCAAGCGTAGTTGAGAGTATCAAAAGCATAAAGGCTGTTAGGAATCTGATCCTGAAGAAAGACTGGCCCAGGAGCCACAGAAAACAGCCAGCAAGCCAGGAATACAGACAGACACTAAGAGTTATAGGAAGAAGGTCCTGGACAATGAAATATAGTAGCCAAAGGTGGAACCCAGCATTAACAAATCACAAACCAAGGCCGAGTTTTGATGCTTGTAAACTTCAGGAGTCTCTTTTTGAATCCAGCTTGATTTCTCATAACTACCAACAATAATACTACCTTATTAAGAACTGCTATGTAGCGATTAGAAAAAAAAATGATATAACTTGATGCTTATAGTAAATCTGTGCATGAGAACACACAGGAACACTTTAAGGAGGAGAACTCAAGAAGGGAAATTAAGAAAAAGTAGTTTGAAACAGGGTTTTGCAGTTTCAATATACCTCTTCCTGTTGTCAAACTCCCTCTCCCTCCATCCTCCCCTCATTCTACCGCTACTGTTTGCTTTGTAGTACTGCCAGAAATTATACCAACTACAGGTTCATGTGAGCTAACAAGAAGCCTGTTGAAATTATATTAACTATGGCTTTAGGATGAGGGAGCCATCAGTTAGTAACACTTTGCTGTACATTAGTTCAACGAAGTCTCTCCAAGTAGCAAAGAGCTTTTGCCCAAGGGACTAAAGCTAGCTGAACTAGGAGGATGACTTCTCGAACACAGGCAGCATTAGCTGAGGTGCTATTTCAAGAACTGAGCAGCACAGAGAGGCTTTAAAAGACAGTAGAAATCAAGAAACTGGGGCTCAGTGGGTAAAGAGCCCTGCAGTCAATGTAATAACCTGAATTACATCACTGAAATCCTCATTGTCGGAAAAGAGAACTGACTCCCAGAAGCTGCACTTTGACCTCTACAAGTATCCTGTGGCACACACAACCTACACAGATATACAGGTTTATATTCATACATACATATAAACATACATGCATACATGTTTAACAAAAAAAAAAGAGGCCATAAATTTAAAACAGAGGAAGGGGATGGTACATGGGAGAATAAAGGGCCCAACTCGAGACCCTTCCCACAGGCGAGCACCAATCCCTGACACTATTAATGATAGTGTTATGCTTGCAGACAGAAGTCTAGTTTGGCTGTCCTCTGAGAGGCTGCACTCAACAGCTCACTCAGACAGATGCACACACCCATAGCCGAACAGTGGATGAAGCTTTTCAGATCTTCTAGAAGAATAGGAGGAAGGAATTGTGGGCCCCAGAGTGGATAGGAACTCCACAGGAAGACCAACAGAGTCAACTAACCTGGAACCCTGGAAGCTCTCATAGACTGAGCCATCAACCAAAGAGCACGTGATAGACCTAGGTCTCCCTGCAGCATGGCATCAGTGGGGAAGCTGTGCCAAGCTTCACCAAAACCTGATGTGCCAAGGTGGAGAGATACCCAGGGGAGCCTCTACCTTCTCAGAAGAGAAGGGAAGTGGGGAATAGGGGAAAGGAATGTGGGAGAGGGTGACTAGGAGTGAGGCAATAAGTAGGATGTAAAATGAATAAAAAACAAATGACATATGTGGTAGTTTGAATAGGGAAGCCCATAGATTCATGTGTTTGTCTGCCTTCAGGCTACCATGCTCCCTGCTATGATGACAACAGACTAAACCTCTGAACTGTAAGCCAACCCCAATGATATATTTTTTCTTTATAAGAATTGCCACGCTCATGTTGTCTTTTCATATCAATAAAACTCCTAAGACATTATTGTATGTAAATACCACCACAATAAAAATTATGTGAGATCGTCACACATTAAGAAGCATAGCATTAATTTAAAATCATGGTTGTGTGAGGAAAATAAAACATTTAAAACCTGAAATATGAAAATTGTTCTTTCTCTCTTGCCTTCTGAACACTTGGATCCAACACCCAATAATAGTGAGGCCAATCCATGTAGACGGGTACACTAGAGGTAGATTGTAGCACCCACATGACTAGCGAATGCAGTACTGCAGTTACCCAATATTGACAGAGGCCTATGTGACTTATTGAAAGCTGTGGGAATTGAGGAGGAAGGCATCAAGGAAATGCAAATAAGAACCAATATTCACAAGAAACAGATGCACTATCAGGATAGAATGTACATAGAGGACTAAGATTGGAGGGCAAAAAATCCAGAGTAGGGTGTTCTGATGAGTAAGGTGTTACGTGGGCTTAAACTATGGTAACAGCAGTAAGAATGAAGTGGCAGGGAAACAGATTTGAGGAAGGAAAATAAGTGACTACTTAAATATAAAGAATGAGAAAGCAAGTCCATAATTGTGCTCAATTTTCTGATTTGGGGGACTAAGTTAACTATGGCGTCATTTCACAAGACCAAGACTGTGTGGGGCTTGGGTGCCAGGGCCCATATCTATCCATGTTTATGCTACTAATAGATCTTATAAGTACTTATAAGTTTCAAAATACTAGAAGTGTTTTCAGAGCAATGGTATTATACTTTTCCACAGTTTTTTCAACTGGCTCATTATAACTATTAATTATATATGTGACTAAGGGAAATGTTTATCAATGTATGAACATTCTATTCTGAACAACAAAATGCTAGTTACCTCTGAACATGTAAATTCTAACTCTATACCAACTATCTTGAAGACATGTTGGGAGTCATGCACACAAACACTAACACTGAAACATCGTAAAGTTTTGCTTTTTCATGTAGCTTGAGTGTGGCGGCTTTCTACTGTATAACCATTTCTAATATGCTGATTCTCTCTTATATTTATATTAGTGCAGGAATTACATGCCAGGCTCTGAAAGTGTAGTGTATTAACTTCTTTTCTATTGCTGAGTACTAAATAAGGACCATGGCTAGAGAGCAATTTTAAACATCAACAACCGATTATGTTACATGTCTGATAGCCATCTAAAGTCAAATCAACAGGGCTTAAGGAGAGAATTTGTCCCCTAGTCTTTTCAAGGCTTGCAGGGCTTGGCATATATCACTTTCCTGTATCTTCAACAGGTATCATCACTCCAAACTGAATCCTTCTCCACAACTTCTCCCAATTCTGAGTTTCCAGTATCCCTTTCATTAGTTCTCTTGTGATTATATCCTAACATCCTTAATTTAATAGTCTGCAAAGTTGGGGTGGAGAGTTGAATTAGTTAAAGTGTATGCTGATAAGCCTGATCATCTGGGCTCAATCCTCAGAATACACAAAGTAGAGGGAGAGACCTAACTTCATTTGGCAAGTTGTTCTCTGACCTCCATACATGGGCGGTAGTACACACATAATGTACCAACAGCACCATACACACACAATAAATAATTTCAATAATAATAATAATAAAATAATATAATAAAATAATATAATAAATAATAAAATAATAATAAAAATCTGCAAAGTCCCTTTTGCCATAAAGAGTGTAATAGTTATGTATTGTAGTGATTATAATATTGATATCCATAGAGGGTATTATTATTCTGCCCATCATTGATAACACTTGCCAAATTTCTTTCCTGTAATTGTATTTTCCCCATTTAGCGTGCTTTTCTTTAGAATGAATCATTAAATCCATACTTGGCTTTAAGGGGTGAAATTTCTCCCTCTGAATCAGGCAGATATACACCTATGTACATTTCTACATATATATATATGTATCTATATATACATACATATACATATAAATCGGCAACTAGAATATGGAGTTCTTCAAAGGATACCTTTTCTACTTTTAACTAATTACCCATTTATATATTTACTAGTGGCTAATTCCACCACAGGGGTGGGGCCACTGTTCAAAAGCATGGGGGTATGAAGTCAATTCATTTACCTTTTCATTTGGCAAATACTAATTGAGCTGCTAACCCTGTGCAAAATATAGCTCTTGGTATCACAGTGCATAATAAATCAATGACAGGGAAAAAAAGCAAAAGAAAAAATGGTGACAGCTAAAACTAGTAACATTTCAAACAGAATCAACTTAAAATTAGTATTAACAAATTATTTGTACTGTGTAATGACTTATAACATGCAGCTACTTTTGTGCATTACAAGTTTTTATTGGCATGTGAAATTTTTCATAATGTATCTGGGATAGAGATACAATACACAGTGTAACAAAGAAGCGTTTCGTTTCTATTATTAAATATTCTCTACAGGCCAGGAATTTAACTCTTAGATATACTTCTTTTAATCCAATATATATGTGTATATATACATGTATATATACATATGTATATATCATACACACTATGACATTAATTTAGATATAAACAATCAGAGATGTGAAAGACCCTTCTATATTTTATGCAGCTAGTAAGACCTGGGGGTAGGGGGTAGACAATGTGGAAAGGACTGGAAGAAATGGAAGGCAGGGAAACTGCCATCAGGATGTAATGTGTGAGAGAAGAATAAAAGAAAAAGAAAAAACAGGGCTTGAATAGAATGTGGTAACCACTCCTACACAACAGATCTTATTCTATCATTATAATTTGGTAACATTCAAAAGTACACCAAAATACCAGAATGTACATACATTATTTTAGGCTATTTTGCTGCCTTACATATATGCTTTCTCCCCTTTCCATGTATTCTACAACAAATGAGTTATGCAATGCACCCTACCATCCCAAATGACAGAAAGTGAGAATAATAAACATTTAACCTACAATTCGCGAAAAATGTTTAGATTTGAGACATGAAATCATCAACACATAGACAAAGATTAACAGGATGGCTGCAAATGAGACTGTGCAAGAGGATGGTATAGAATTCAACAAAAATTATGAATAACATAAGACATGTGGTAGAAAAACAGAAATCTAGATTTTTTTTCCTTCCTAGGAAGAGAGAAAGTTTGTATGGTCTGGAAAATTTTAGATTATAAAACATAGAACATTACTAAAATCTACATACCATTTGTATAAAAATATACAGTCTCTCAGTGATGGGAAAATATGACAACACTTTAGAGGTAGTGTAAAATCTTATGGCAATATAGCGAATAACCAAAATTCACATGATTTCTGAAACAAAATGAGCGAACTGCATAAAAACCAAATGGCCTCTCTATTTTGAGTTTTACCCTACGTCTAATTCCCATATTCCTCTTCTGGGAGATTGTTTGACTTACAAGCAAAAAGCACAAAAACGTTTTCAAATCAGTTTACAAATACAAATCATGAAAAAGTAAATGGCCAGATATTTGGTGAGTAATAATTTTTTTAACTTTATTTTCTATAAATTTAAACAAATGTTTCTACTTAGTAATCACTATGGGTACTATATAGTATATATATATATATGTATATATATATATACACACATATATACATATATCTGTGTGTGTATCTGTGTATATACACATATATACAAATATATGCATATAAATAACAAAATTACATGTATATAACAGAATAATATATGTATATGCATGTTTGTAGACTTTAACTCAAAAGGAGAAGCTAGTATCTCTAGCCTTCCCATTTTATAGGTTGTACACTTTGAAACTAATAAATGCTGAATATTTTAAAACATCATCTGGTTTTAGGCCTAGCTCTGTGTTTGTCTGTTATCTTATATTTTATGAAATTATTAGTAGCATCGCTGTTTCACTCATTAGGAATTTTCTCATATGAAAATAGAAGAAATATAGAAAGCTTGAAAAAATGTTACAGTATACTAGCCTTGTGGAAAAGGTCTATAAACATGAGAAAAAAATAACAAAACAGCACACCAAATAAATTAAAGTGGAGAAAACTAATTACTGTCTTTAATGGGTTGATACAAAATTAATTCAAGTCTTATATGTAAGGCAATTAAGCTCATAAGCTCAATCAAAACAAAAATTCAGGAACCTGAAAAATTAGAAAATTAATATAAAAATATAATAGACTAAATTTTTGTGAAATTTATATAAATAACTAAAATTATATTTATAGATTATGTAAGGCAACTCATATAATGAACCTGAGGTAGGCAGGCACCTGGGAAGCAGGTCTAATTAGCAAAAACAGTCTATCTTCTAGCACAGAAACAGGATGGGGGAGAAGTGACTACATATTATACCAGTTAAAAATATCTGATACCAAACGGAAAAAATATGTGATAAAGAATTGAAAACAAACAAAACAAGTCTGGGCAATTTTATAATCTAAATTCAATTATTTCGCATCACTTATAGAGACTGACAGAATCCCATTCCTTAATTATAATATTCTGGCTGACTGGAAGAAACTCATGAAAATGACCTTAAATCATCTAACCAAAGTTACCGGCAACGAGTGATTTGTCATCAGTGATATAATTTCCATATTATGCAACACCATAGTGTAAATGATACCAAATTAACTTAGTAAGCCATTCATGCTCTAAAACCCAATGTCATAGGTATTGACAAGGTAAAATTGCATAAATGTAAAAATAGACGTCATACAATAGATGTATTAAATGAGTCAGAAGCCAAGACACCCTCCTGGACCATCTGGCTGATCACAGGGCATGGAATTTGATCTGAGTACTGAAAAATAGGTTGCATTTTGACCAAACAAGAGGACAATGTTGTTGGCACCATTGTGCTATAAATTTAAGGATTATTCAAAGTAGGGTGTGACTACTCCATGTAGCCATGGAATCCTTCCAAATTAATCTAAGTATTCCACAAGTCCATTCCTTCATCTTCACTGTCAACCATTGTGTTCTTCCGTTTCTCACTTGACCGCTACATTAGGTACCTGATCTCAAACACTTTCCAGCCTTCCTTCCCCAGATAGTTCACACAGACATCATTTCTTTTTTTGAAAGTCTCAGTAAGTCCTATAATTTTTGGCAAACGCATATTCACACGACAAAACATAGTGTAATACAGCACATGCAGCAATACCGTCGCACATCAAACTCTTCTTAATTTGGCCTCCTCTCACCTTTTCCAACCTTTTCCCCCTTTACAGAATAATTTTCAAATTTGCATGCTGTTCTGCACACATGACACATTTTCCTAAGCTTTAAGAGATATCTATAGAATCTATAAAATATTTTAGGGAGACATCTACCTTTGACTAGCACTTTAAGTCTTATACTTAGACCCTTGTATGTGATGTTAAGTGCTCTGCCTTACTTTTGAGAATTATACTTGAGATTATTCCAAATATTTATGTTTTATGGCTATTTTAGTGAAATGTTTTTCCTTGGAAAATTTGAAATAGCTACTACAAATAAAACATATTGTTATTTTAATATATTTTTACATCAAATTTCTTTTTATATTCTTTTATGGATTATTTTAAAATCTTGTATAATATTTATAGGTATATGAATACAACTTCCCATCTATTTATATCTTTTATGGTATACATTTAAGGTCTATATCTTGGTGTTTTAGCACTCGTAGTCACAGTCACAGTGAAACAATTTCTAATCCCCAAATAAATTAACATTTCTGTGGTGGTTTTAACTAGGTATGGCCCCCATAGACTCTTGTGTTTCAATGCTTGGCCATAGGGAGTGGCACTATTAGGAAGTGTGGAATTATGGAGTAGATGTGCCCTTGTTGAAAGAAGTGTCCCACTGGGGGGTTAGGCTACGGTGTCTCCTATGCTCAAGCTACACTCAGTGTGATACACATTCTGCTTCTGGCTGCCTATAGAAGACAGTCTCCTTATGGCTGCCTATGGATCATAATGCAGAACTCTCAGCTCCTACCCCAGCACTATGTCTGCCTGCATGCTGCTATGTTTCCCACCATGATGATAATGAATTAAATCTCTGAACCTATAAGCCAGCCCCAATTAAATGTTTTACTTCTTAAGAGTTGCTTTGGTCATGGTTTCTCTTAACAGCAATTAAACCCCAACTTAGACAATTTCCATCACTGTCCATATTTGTTGTCTTTGCTGAAAGCTCCTAAGATCTACACTTCTGGCAAATTTTCATCAAATACTGCAATATCAACTATTATACTAAAGCTGTATTTCACACCTCCAAGACTCTGAAAATTACCTAAGGATAAATTTGTACTCTGTGACTCATTTCTCCCCATTTCTTCCTACTCCCTGTCCATCATTACCATCCTACATCTCTGAGGTTTGTTGTTTTTCCTCAGATCCCAACAGTAGGACTAGCAATTGTGTCATTCAATTAGTGAAATGTCTCCTGAATCATCCATGTTGTGGAAAATGACTGTGCCCCTTTAAAAAGAATGGAGACTATTTGACTGTGATTTTATATAGAAGTCATTAAAAGGTAGTCTTCTAGCTCTTGGCTATTATGAATGATGCTATAATGAACATGGGTGTAAAGCTACCTCGAAAAGTTGCAAATTTCAATTCCTCATCACATATGCTAAACATAAGGATATCTGATTCACACGGAAGTAGTTCTGTACTCCTTTTTGAAAAACCTACATACTCTTTTCCTCAACATCTTATGAATATGTGTGTGTGTGTGTGTGTGTGTGTGTGTGTGTGTGTGTATGTATACTAGTATAATATATAGGCTTCCTTATAATTCCTTATAATAATTCCTACATCCTTGCTAAAACTTTTCCTATGTTTTTCTAATACTTTCTGTCAAGCGCTCCATTTCTGTTGACTGCTTTCTTTGTCCTATAAAAGCTTTTCATAAAATTACTTACTTATTTTCATTTTATGTGGATTTTGCCTGCATGCAGGTATGTATAACATATGAATACCTAGTATCCTTGTAGGCTTGAAGAAGGCCTCAGACTCCCTGAAAATGGAGTTACAGATGTTTGTAAGCTAGCATATGGATACTTAAAATGGAATCTGGTTCTTCTGCAAGATCACTAAATGCTTTTAACCTCTCAGTCATCTCTAGCTCTTACACAAAATTTTGTAGTGTAGTGTGAAATAGTTTATTTTCATTCGGTTGCCTAGCTTTTAATCTTACATCAAAATCAATGCCAATGTCACCAATACCAAAGAGAGTTTTATTTACATTTCCATCTAGGAATTTTATTACCTCAGAACTTATGCTTAAGTCTTTTATTCACTTGGGCATTATTTTGTGATTGGTGTAAAATAAGATTCAGGTTCACTCTTTTGCAAGATTATTTAGCATTCAAAATAGGGTATTTTGTCTCTTTTTTAACCCTACACAGAATGCATAGGTATATATTAAAAAATGGTGATGATGGCCTTTTCTGCTGCTCCTTAAAAAGAGTTGTTTAAGCCAGGCTGTGGTGGTGTGCTCCTTTAACCTTTAAAACACTCAGGAGGGAGAAGCCAGCCTGGACTACAAGAGTGAGTTTCAGGATAGCTAGGGCCACATAGAGAAATCCTCTATCAACCTAGATATGGAAAACCTAAGGAAGAGAACAGCAGCAAATAAAGCAAGCATCACCAAAAGAATACAGGACAAAGAAGAGAGAATCTGAGGTATAGAAGAAACAATAGAAGAAACTCATAACAGTCAAAGAAAATGTTAAATCTAAAAAGTGCCTAACACAAACATCCAGGAAATCTGGGATGCCATGAAAAGACCTAACCTAAGAATAATAAAAATAGAAGAAGTTGAAGAGTCCCAGCTCCAAGACCCAGAAATTACTTTCAACAAAATCATAGACAAAACTTTCCCAACATAAGAAAGAGATGCATATAAACATACAAGCTCATAGAACACCAATAAGAATAAACCAGAAAAGAAAATCCTCCTGACATATAATAATCAAAACAGAAAACCAAAATATATATCACAAAGAAAGAACATTAGAAGCAGCAAGGGAAAGGGGGCAGGTAACATATGAAGGCAGGCATCAGAACCATACCTGACCTCACAACAGAGACAAAAGCTAGAAGGGACGCTACAGAGATCTTGTAACCTCTGAGAAACCACAGATAACAACCTAGATTACTGTATGCAGGAAAACTCTCAATCACCAAAGAGGGAGAGAACAAGATATTTAAAGAAATATTCAAATTCAAGCAACATCTATCCACAAATCCAGCTCTACAGAAAACACTAGAAGGAAAACTCCAATCCAAGGAAGACAGTACATCCAAAAAACCACAAGAAATTAAAAATTCCACAGCAACATCAAAATAAGAAACACACACACACACACACACACACACACACACACACACACACACCACCACACCACCACCACCACCACCACCACCACACACCACCATCAAAATAACAGGAACAACAATCATCAGTCATTAATAGCACTCAACATCAATGGACTCAATTCACCAATAAAAAGACAGGGGTAGCAGAGTGGCTATGTAAACAGGATCCATCATTTGCTGCATAGACAAAATACAACTGATCAACACAGATAGACACTTCCTCAGAGTAATGGCTAGAAGAAGGTTTTCTAAGCAAGCAGTCCCAAGAAACAAGCTGGAGCAACCATTTAATATATAATAAAACAGATTTTTAAGCGAAAGTTATCAAAAGTGATGAGGAAGGATACTTCATATTCATTGAAGTGTAGAAAAATTTACCAAGATGAAGTCTCAATTCTGAATATCTATGCCTCAAACACAGGTGTACTCACAGATGTAAAAGAACTATTGCTACAAATTAAATACACTTCAACAGCCCAGTCTCACCAATTTGCAGGTCACACAGACAAACATGAAACAAAGAGAACAATACGAAGGCTCAACAAAACTAAGAGTCAGGTCATTGAGAAAGTCAGTAAGATAGACAAGCCCTTACCCAAACTAACTAAAAGACAGAGAGAGAGTACTCAAATTAACAAAATATTTCAGCAAAACACAAAAGAATATACTTGCTTCTAAACACCTCATAGAACCTTCTCCAAAATTGTTCATATACTCAGTCACAAAGCAAGCCTTAACAGACACAAGAAGATTGTAATAACCCTTTGCATCTTATCAGACCACCATGGGGTAAAGCTGGACTCCTAAAATAACAGAAACAATATAAAGCCTACAAACTCATGAAAAGTGAACAACTCCCTAATCTATGACCACTGTGTTAAAGAAGAAACCAAGAAAGAAATCAAAAAACTTTCTAGAACTCAATGAAAATGGAGTTACAACATACCCAAACTTATGGGACAAAATGAAAGTGCTAAGAAAAAGCAAAAATAGAGTTCTCATACTAACAATTTAAAAGTACACCTGAAAGCTTTACAAAAAAAGAAGCAAACACATATAAGATAAGTAGACTGCAGGAAATAATCAAACTCAGAGGTGAAATCAATCAATTACAAAGAGAATAATACAAAGGATCAACAAAACTAAGAGCCAGTTCTTTGAGAAAATCATCAAGCTAGACAAGCCCTTACCCAAACTAACTAAAAGATGGGATACAATACTCAAATTAACAAACTCATGAAACAATGACAAGGGAGACATAGCAACAGACCCTGAGGAAATTTTTAAAAAATCATCAGGTCTTACTTCAAAAACCTTTACTTTACAAAATTGGAAAAATTGGAAAGATCTAAATGAAATGGATTTTTTTAGACACCACATCTTAAATCAAGATAGATAAACATCTTAAATCAAGATCAGATAAAAAGTTTATTCCTATTCTTCTTAGCTTTGGCCTTTTCATAGTGTTCCAGAGTGTAGGGAAGTTCAGAGAGGAAAATCTGTTTGGTCCTGGAGATCTGATGTGAGATGGGGAAGACTACAGTACATGGTCTGCTACAGGAATGGAATGAGACTGGAGCATTAAATTTGAAGGAAATGGGGGAGAAGTGAAGATCTGCAGTAGGCCTACTTGCTTTCTGGACTGGAGTGTCCTCTGTCATATTACCCAACATGCTCACAAGTTATTTTTATTATTTTCCTAATTTCGTGTGATTAAGCAAATACATCTTATAGTCCCCCTGAATAGATCAGCATGACACCCTCCCAAAGATGATAGTGTATATCCCAATTATGTTGGCATTACTATGTAAAATATATTGTATGCTATATATCAAATAGCCATGACTTTGTATATATTCTCTTTCTGCCTTAACCATTTCCATTGTCTTTCAATTCAACTGTATTTAAAAACATCTCAAGATTCAGAATCAGAAATTCATCATGACTCACTTAATGATGGTGATGCATCCTTGTGAAATACATCATTAGTTTATTTTACCAATGTGTGCATAGCACATAATACATCTATACATTTATAGAAACTTGGATGTTCAGTCACTAATCAAGTCATCAATAAGAAAAACTTTCTACATGATGTTACTGTTAGTCTAATATGACATGCTATTTTTAGCAAACATATGTAAATAGAAATAAATTATAAAATAATATTGAAAATATAGTATAATGGACATACAAACTTATGACGTAATTGTTTATTATCATTACTAATTATTATATCTAACACATAACTGTAATAAGGAAAATCTGTACACAAAACAGAAAAATATGTACATTCCTACCAATATCTCCACAAAAGCATAAGTAATGAACTGTCCTATGTCATTACGATGAATTCATAGGGCTTTCCATTATAATCTTATAGGACAGCAGATGCATATGCTTCCATTATTAATAAGAATGATGTGTGGTATTTAACCATGTTACATTTTAATAATTAAAATAATTTAATAATTAAAGTTTCAATAATGCTAGCACTTGACAGCACTTACTATTTGCCAAACCTGCTATCTCTCTATCCTCATTATCATTACAAGCATACACATACCATATTACATGTATTTCATCTCCACAGTCGTTTCTGTCACAATGGTATTATGGCTCCACTTTACAGATGATAAAATTGATGTTTAGAACAGTTTACGTTTCTCAAGACCATACTCCTACCACGAATAATAACCAGAGCACAAAGAACTCTGTGGAATATGCTATTTCCATGCGTCATCCAAACTGTGCAATCAAACAACTAGGCGAGATATACTTTCACACCTGCATAAACAAGGCTATTTTTTTAAATCATTTCTTTAAATTCTTAATCTACCTCAGGGAGCTCTAAATGGCTGACATTAATTCCTTGGCAAGCATATAACTGGAATTTTAGTGACAGAAATATATACATAATCACAGGAAGTATTATTTGAAAATCTTATTGGGACTTTTACTATTAATCCAGGATTGTATTTACTCACAGATAATGTTTTTAGAATTAAAATTTTTAAATCATAATCTCCAGTGACTATATGCTAGCTCTTCACATTTTATAGCCATTGTGTTTTCTTGGTATGTTCTCTGTTTTTTTATTAGCTCAAAACACAGTGCCACCAATACTCTTTATCTGTTAAACAGTTATTCTCTTATTAATTAATAAATAATTCCTATTTTAACTAGGTGTAGAATAGTATTTATTAAATAGCTTCTAAGTTAAGTATATAAAATAGGAGAGAGATTATATAATGTATAAAGTAAATTGTTTCTATAAATACCGGTTGCGGAGTATTGCAGCAACCAATTCTCCTCTGTGCAGAATGTCCATCACTTCTCGGGGTTGAGCAGACCTATTCAGGAAGAAAAGAAGCCAAAATTCATTATGAAGGTCAGTACTGAGACTTTTCAAAATGATGCTGTTTGAAAGTTTTAAGATATAAATACATATATCTACTGACCATGATACATCTTGTGAAAATTATTGAATCATTTTACAACTAAGAATATTGAAAACCCAATGGTGAATCATTAAATACACCAATAACATTATTGATAATTTCATGTGAAATCATTAGTTAACAAGTGTGTATACACAGTCAACCACATATAGAGAAATTTAGGTAAAACAAAATCAGTAGGTTTGAGGAGTCTGTGGAAAGTTAGGTAAGACAAAAGAAATGAAAAGTATAGGGTTACTGCAAATATTTGTTATACAAAACATAGCACTTCTTCCCATATTAATGTGGGAACTCAGAGTTTGAGAAACCCACAAAGCTTTTAGAAGTAGTTGCAGAAAATACAGGCCATACATTTACAAGATCTTGAAATCTTAAGCATTAAACAACAGGTAGCAATTTTGTTTTTCTTGAAATAAACGGAATTGGTTTCATGGTTGTTTTGGTTTAGTTGTTTGCTTTAGCAAATTGAACTATACCTAATTCTATTTTTCTGCAATAATGTCAATTAAAAAGGTGGAGTGTATATTATGTATTTATTCTCTTTGAGTATGTTGGGAAGCAAAATGCATATTTTCTTTTAATGTTCATTTTAATAAAGTCAACTCATCACAATAGAAGTATGATGTGTCAGATGCAATTTATTTTGTTTGTAAAAGTGTCTGCTCTGAAGGTTTACAGACAAAATAGGGAGATGGGTTCTTCCCCAGACCTCTTCAAGCTTTTTTAAGCAACAGGAAAAAAGGAAGGATACGGTCTTCTTAGAAATGTTTTAATAAATAGGAAACAAATCAAAAGGCCATGTAGCATGTGCTATTTTCACATCATAATTTCTGCTTATAATCACACTGTTGCAAGTAATCAAGGCTCTTACATGAAATTAAAAACTTAAAATATCTCAAAATGAAACAACATTGGATTTACCCTTTCTTTAAAAAGTTTCAAAATAGTGTGAGAATTTTGAGATGTTGTAAGGTTGGTATTTTGCTTAGGCTCCACGGGGTATTTTTAAAGGACATATGATAAAGCATCAAAAACCTAAATGTACCAAGATTGCTCCTAGGAATCTAGATAAATAAGATGAGCAACACAGCCCTGTTTCACAAATTAAATAGACATAAACTATAAAGTTCTGAAGCTAAGCATACAAAAACTTATACTCCTTACTGTCATTTGGATGCATACCCCCTGAAAGCATTATGTTGGAAAAGTTTAACCCACATGTGGCAGTGCTGGGAGATGTTTGGTTTTGTTAAATGTTTGACTCATGGGGACAACACCCTTATTAGTGATAATTTCGTGGAGTGTTTCCTCATAAAATGATGTTTCACTTTATATGTCTTTCGTTTGGTTTTTTGTTTGTTTTTGTGGTTTTGGTGGGTTTATTTTTTGAAATTTTTTTCAATTTAGTTGCAGAGAGGACGCATACCACGGCATGCAAGAAGAGGTCAGGCAGGGGTCAAATTGTGGGAGTAACTGCTCTCCTATCTAGTAGTGCTCATGATTGAACTCAAACACAACCAACTTGGCAGCAAACACTTTTTTCTGCTGTGCTACTACATCAGCCTTTGGTCTCCTTTTAAATGCATGTACTCAGTATTACTTACTCTCCCCTTTCCTTTCATCACTGTGGTGCTTTGAATAGGTGTGTCCCTCATAGATGCATGCATCTGAATGCTTGTCTATAGGAAGTTGCACTATTAGGAGGTGTGGCTTTGTTGGAATGGATGTAAGTTTGTTGAAGGAGGTGTGTTACTGTGTAGGGGAGCTTTGAAGTCTCATATGTTGAAGCTCTGTCCAGTGTGAAATCAGAGCTTCATCCTCTTCTGCTACATGTGGATCAAGATTTAAAACTCTTGGCTCCTCCAGCACCATGTGTGCCTGCATGCTGCCATGATTCCTTCCATAATGAGAGTGGACATTGTGTAAGCTAGCCCCATCTAAATATTTTCCTTTGTAATGGTTGCCTTGGTCCTGTTGTCTCTTCACAGCAATAGAACTGAAACTAAGACAAATCACCTTCCACAGGGTAAGTCAAGAAGATCCTCGAACCTCGATTTTAGACATCTACTCTACAGAATAGTGAGGAATAATTTTACTTTATCTATGAATTATCCTTCTTAGGGTAAATAATTTCACAGCAGCAAACCAAGAAGACAGGAAGTGTGTGTGTGTGTGCGCACACACACACACACACACACACACACACACACACACACAAACAAACAAATAAACAACCCTAGTACCAACAAAGGAGATTGGAAAGGACATTTCATACTGAAAGGAAAAATCCACCAAGAGGACATCTCATACCCCAAATGCAAGTATTCTCACATTCCTAAAAGAAACATTACTAAATCTTAAAGCACTCATTGAGCACTGTACATTAATAGTGGGAGACTTCAATACTACACTGACGCCAATGAACAGGTCATCTAAAGAGAAACTAAACAGAAATAATGAAGCTAATTGATGTTATGAATCAAATGGACCTAACAAACATCTACAGAACTTTTCACCCAAATGCAAAAGAATATACTACTTCTCAGCACCTCATGGAACCTTCTAGAAAACTGATCATATAGTCAGTCACAAAACAAGTATCAACAAATATAATAAAATTGAAATCCCCGCCCTCCGTATCTTATCTACCAGCACAGATTAAAGCTGGACATTACCAACAACAGCAACGGAAAGCCTGCACATTCATGGAAACTGAACAACTCCATACTCAATGACCACTAGATAAGGGAAGAAAAAGTAAAGAAATTAAAGACTTTAAAAAAAAGGAGAGATAGAGGGAAACCTAACCAGGCAGGCACAGTAACTAAACAGACGTACTTGAGCTGCCCTGAATGTTGTTGGTACATGCCTATGATCTAGAAGCCAGAAAGCAAAGGACTGTGAGTTTGAGGCCAGTCTGAGTGACATTATGAGACCACACCTTTAACTTTTTCAATCCCTCCAGAAAACAAAAGAGGAAAAATACAGGAGAAAAAAGAACACACTTCTCATTGCCTGTGACAACATGATAAATAAAAAGGGAACTCAATCACTACTCAGAAAATACACCTGACGTAGACCTAATTGTAGTTTTATCCTTTAAAATAGTCTACTCGGCTCACTAGAAATAAAACTGACCAAACTGTTTCTGATAGTTGTGATATCTTGCATAAGTCAACAATTTTTCCATAAGCATTTCAGTAACTCACAAATCTAATATTTAAGGATCTATCATATTTCAAATAGAGATTCCTATGGTTTTATATTTAATTAAAAACCACCATGTTACTCCATCCATATCTGTATAAGAAGTAATAGCTTTAAAAATAATAAGATTTGAGATATCCCAAATTAATTTCATATCACCTAATATAAACCTTATTTAGGAATTAAATTTGTGTTGAAAGAAATTTTAGAAGTTTCTATAATAGTCTACCTTCATTTAGAGTTGTGATAAGTCCTGTTTTAAGAAAAAAAGCTGACAGGACTGTTGGGATCACTAAAAACCACAAAATTTTAAAATTATAAAATCAAGCAATTTTAACTCTAAATCAAGTTAAATAGAGCAGTACACTGAAAATTTGAAATTATGAAATTTTTAGTTTAATCATTGGAATTATTTAATGAAAGGATATATTTTACCTATCTTTTTTCTTTTTACTGAAAATTGATTTTAATAACATATTCTGATTATAATTTCTTCTCCTTCTCCTCCTCCCAGTTCTTCTCCATACACCTCCCATCCAGACCTACTCCCTTTCTAACTCTCATTAAAAAAAAGACTCCTAAGGGATAATAATAAAATAAATACAGATATAATAATATAAATCGAAAACAAAAAACATGACAAAACAACCAAAGAAAAGACCCAAAAAAAGAGTACAAGAAAAAGCACATACAAATATAAGGACATGCACATTCACATACACAGGAATCCCTTAACAACCTAAAACCAGAAGCCATAATGTACACACTAAGGGTAGATTATAAAATGTAACAGAGAGGGCTGGGGATGTATTCCAGAGGTTCATCACTGTCTACTGCACACAAAGTACTCAGTCAGTTCTATCTCTAGTATTTAAAAAAAGTTACAGAATGATAAACTATCATCTAAGCTCATAGCTAAACCCTACCTGCAACATAGATGAGGTCATACCCCAAAACGCCTACATGCCAACTGCTGCAGTAGATGGCCATTTCTTTCTCATAAATACTACTCAAGGTATGTTTCCATACATCCACACCTTGTAAACTGTGTAAGATTATGAACTAGAGCAGTACTCTCCTAAATCTGTTTTTACATTGTGTAATTGAACTAAGTGATCAGCCTGCTAGCTTCCCACTGACTTCTGTTGCTTTAAAGCTATAGGTTTCAAAAAAAATGGGTTCATTTCAAGAGTTACTGGTGACTATTATCAAGGAAGAATATCAATAACAATTCTCACTATGAAGTTGACCTGTTTTTATATCATTCATTTTTTTTATGTAGCACTAAACTTGGAAAGAGCTGCTCAGGCTACATAGGACAAATAATCCTTTCCTTTCATCATAAGTTTAGGAGTGTTTCCATGATGCTGTCAGCTCATTGTCAACTTCATTGGATTTCCTGGGTCCAGAAAAGTACACTACCAAGTATTTCTAGATTCAAACTACCACTTGAATGAAACTCCTACAGTTCCATCTGATTTTTGTTTTCTTTGGTGGAGACACAGAGTGAATGACACACTCTTCTCAAAACATCAGATTTGTTTCTCTAGTAACTGAGGCAATATGCCCATGTTATCACCATGTAGTCACTACTATCTTGCTGTCCATTCAGTTGCAGTAGTGTCACTCTTTCCTTCTCAACAAGGTCCTTCATAGTTTCTAACTTTGTCACTCATAATAGACATAGGAATGTCTAGTAGTTTATTGTTGTTTATGACATCATTTGTCATTCAGCAACTGATTATTTTTGCACTGATGATTATATTGCACTCCTATTAAGAAAATTCTCTATTATTTTCAAGCGGTTACTGGCGCTATTTTTCTATAATTAAAGGAGCTAATTTTCTTTTAACAAACATCTATTGAGTGTCAAATGCCAGGCATAGCTGACTGAATGTCTTGCAACTCCACTCTTCGAATCTTTTGATTGCCTACCATGTCTCAATTTGAAACAAACTTAATTCTGCTAATCACCAAAATCTCACCCCTTCCTGATTACTCTAATTAAGCAACTGAAAAATGAAAAAGACTGTGCATATCCTATAATCTCTTACTCTTAGAAATCAGTAATTTGTTTCCACTGAATCCTGCTACACAAGTCTTACAAGAAAAAATATAAATCAAGGGAAATATTCTTTGTATCAGTGGTCCTCAAACTTCAGCATAAGAAACCCCTAGAGACATGCTAAATGCAGAGTGCTACACACAGTTTCTCATTCATTTAGGATGGAATGAGTCCAGAGAACCTGCATTTCTAACAAGTTCCCAAGGGACATGGCTGCTGCACAATCGTGGATGACAGACTAAGGACTAATGATTTACAGCTAACATAATGTTTCTTATACATTGTGTAGAAAATCTGAAAATCTGGCCAAGTTAAGAGTCTCACTGTAAAAATGTTGATCCTATAAAAGGAAGGACTGCTTTTATTCCATCAATGTCATATTCTAAATGCCATGGAAAAAGATCACTTACTCATAAATACCAAATTTATTAAATACTTGGAGAAAGCCCCAAAATAGATGTTAAAAGGTATATATTTTCAAAATTATACTTAAGTACATAAAGGAATGAAGGATCTGAGAAAATGAATATTAGATGCAAGTACAACATATTCAGGGACAGACAGACTCAATTTATATAGAAGCTATTTTTTCCCTCAGTGTAATTTCAATAAATTCCTTAGAGAGAAGAATAGGAGGAATTAAATGAGTTGTCCCTATAGTTTTTGGCATTTGAATGCTAAATTCCCAGTTGCTAGCACTGTTTGGGAAGGATTAGGAGGTGTGGCCTTGTTGAAGGCAATATGTTACTGGAGGCAGGCTTTTTAAAAATTATATATATATATATGTATATATATATATCAGTGAATATATAATCAGTGAATATATATATACATACACACACATACACACACACACACACACACACATATATATATATATATATATATATATATATGTATATATATTTCACTGTCTTCAGACACACCAAAAGTGGGCCTCAGATCCCATTTCAAATGGTTGTGAGCCAGCATGAGGTTGCTGGGAATTAAACTCAGGACCTCTGTAATAGCAGCCAGTGCTCTTAACCACTGGGTCATCTCTCCAGCCCCCCAGAGGAAGACTTTCAGAACTTAGATGAGCATACCATTTTTTTGTTTACTTTCTCTGCTTCATGCTTAAAGTTCAAGATGTGAACGAACCCTCAGCTATTGCTCTCAACATCCAGTTCTTGATGACTGCTGCCTCCACTATACCATCATGGTCTCTAAACTTCTGCAGCCATAAGCCCAGATAAACTCTTTTTTCTATAATAAGTTGCTTTAGTCATGGCATTTTATCACAAAAATAGAAAAGTAATACATACAGAGAGCATGGATATTTTAAAGGATGAGTCTATAATTAGGTTCTATTTATAGAATCTATATATTAGGAAAACTAATCATGTGAAAGTTTCCCAATTGCTATTAAAATACACTAAAAAATAACATTAGCTCTAATATATAGTACTAGTGCAAGGTCAGAAAAGTGTCTTGATAAAATGTAATATATATGTGATTATTAGCTATTAGCTATATTGTGAATGTGGTAATTGAACTCATGAATAAATATGAATATTTCAAAAAACAGTTGGTAATAGTAAGATTATCCAACACTTGGTAAAGATAAAGGAAGACAAGGAGATCATTACTTGGAAGTCTGCCTAATCCAAATCGTGAGTTCAAGACTTATACACAAGACTTTGTCTCAACTCCACCCAAGGTCACCCTCCTGACAAAAGAACAGTGGTTGGAAAAAATGGCTACAGGCAGTACAAATCCCACTAGTATCACACATATATATTACACATAGATTAAGTATCTGAATACAAGTAAGTAGAATTATAAAAGCAGAAAATCAAGAACACAATTTAGTGAATACAATGTCTTTCTAAGGTCTGACACAAAACTCAGATGCAACAAAGAAAATGGTTTAGAACCAACGGATAAAGGTGCTTGGCACCAAGCTAGACAACCTGAGTTCAATCACTGGAACTCATGTGGTAGAAAGGGAAACTAGTTCGGCACATGTATGTGTCAACACACACTCAAAAAATGCATGTAATAAAAATGTAAAACAAAATGGTTTATGAGTTTCATAAATTTTCCTTACAGAATGTTACAATTTCTTATGTCAAAAAAGACCATATGCTCAGACAAAGGTAAGGGGGCAAGAAGACCTGCAACAAAATCATTCCTTAGATCAATGCTTCTCAACTTTCTAAATGCTGTGACCATTTAATATATTTTCTCATGTTGTGGTGACCCCCAACCATAAATTTATTTTCATTGCTACTTCAGAACTATAACTTTGCTACTATTACGTATCATAATATAAATATTTTTGCAGATGGAGGCTTGCCACGGTCAAAGAATAGCTGCCTTAGAAAAGCAAAAGCAAAGGTGAGCATACCCACGAACAAGAATTTGACGTTAGCTTGCACAGAACAATGACAAGGAAAAATCAACAGTTTTAAAAGGATTCTAAACTTCTATAATATATTTACATTTGAAAAGAGAAAAACAGAGCATGGGAATTCATAGCTACACTAGAAATATATTAATCACAGGCAGTTTTCTTCTCATCAACAATTTCATATTCAAAATAAACTAAGATTGCTCTCAGACTCAATTTACCATCAAAAACTATTTTGTTGATCAAGCAATAGTAATAAAAAAGTGAACATAAAAAAGATTACAATTTATAAAAAACTGATGTTTACATATATACTATAAACATATATGCACATATAAATATATAAACATGTGTTTATGTATATGTACATATATTTTAAAATACATGTCTTTTTAAAGCTTCCAATTTGGATTGACTAAGCAGGTAAGCTCAGACTGTTTTCATCCCTAATCTTTACTCTAAAAGGCCTAATTCAGTTTGTCCCATTGAACTGTAGGTTAAAAATTTAAGCAGTTTTATGCTATAGTAATCACCTTACTGGAAAGCTTTTTAATCCAAAGATAATGAGATATATGGGTTATGTAAACACAAAATAAACTACATATCTAACCCAATGGAATGTGATTGCATTGTAACTGACTCTTGATATCTAGTCACCATGAGCTACTTTATAGTCTTATGGAAAAGCACAAACCAACAAAATGCAGTGTTCTGGAACCCAGTCTCAACTTGTCCACTGACAACAGGACTCCCACACCTAAGGCTCAGAAAGAATTGAAGAAGTGCGGGCAGGAAGATTGTAAGAGCCAGAGGAACTGAGAGTATGCTGTGAGATTGTGTCCCCTAGAAATGACGAAAGCTACACCCAGGAAATCTCAACAATATGGCGGCCTAAACATGAGCTGAAGAAGGACAACAGCAGACATGCTAATGCAGAAAGGGGACGGCTCATGAGGTCTCACCCCTACACAAAGAACTAATACAAGCAACCAAGGAAGGCTGAGAGTGGAAAAATAGCCTTCATCAGGGAAAAGCACAGCAGTCAGTAATCCAATACCAAAGAGTCTGAAATCATACAAGGAGCATTATACAGACTAAGCAGTTTATATTTATGTATTTTGGGATATATATTATACAATTATTCATATATGTTCCTAAATACACTGTTCATATATTTGCAATTGCATAAAATGTATATTTGTATAAACTATATATTTTTGTTTATAATATATAAATAACTGAAGAGGGAGGTTTGAAGGGAGGAAGGAGAAGCAAATGGTGTAAGGTTTAGCACTGAATTCAAAATGTTGAAGCAGGGACTCTTTATAACAGGCTCTTAAACTGAATATAAAAACCAAGTCTTTTTCCATATAAAGGCCTGCTAGACAGATAGTTGCATCTTATTTCCTAAATTGACCTCACCACCTCCAAAAAGGTGCAGGCTTCTAAAGCATAAGCATAACACAAATACACAATCTGAATTTAGTCACAGGATTGTGGCTAGGAGAGAATAGAGCAGTACATTACCCAGTCCTGAAGTTGTAAGGGGTTGTTTAAAATTTCTGTAACAAAGATATATAAGAAAATTCTGTAGAAAGATGAATAAGAAAGAAAGAAATAAACCAATTAACATTATTCTTAATCAATGAAAGACAAAAAACTCTTGCCCCCAAAGATCAGGAACAAGATTAAGGATGTTCCTTCTAATTGCAGCAATTCAATACTATGGTATAACCTTCAGACAGGGAAATTACTTAAGGAAAATAAATACAAAATGTATAGATTAGAATAGAAGAAGTAAAGCTATCTTTATTTCCAAGAGACTTGAGCCTACAGATACAAAACTATTCTTAGAGTCAACTAAGCATTATCACAAGTGAAAATCAATTTCAACAAAATTGCAAGCCATAACATCAATATGTAAAACAAAAAGTTTACTTCTACACACTTGATGAAAATAATCTGAAAGCAGAACGTAAAACAATCCCGTTTATATAAAAATGAAATAATACTATGTACATGTCTGATACCCACAGAGGCCAGAAGAGGGTGCTGGATCCTCTGGATCTGGAGTTCCAGACTGTTGTGGGCTGTCCTATGTGGGTTCAGGAATAGAACCCAAATCCTCCGGAAGAACAGCCAGTGGCTCTTAACCACTAAACCATATCTCTAGGCCCTGAACTTAATTCTTACAACTACAAAAAAGGAAAAAAAAACACTAAATAAACTTGAATAGATCTTGTCTCAAACTTGGGACCCAACTGACTTTATATCCCTAATATACAGATATAGTGTGCCATTCTTCAGGAATGACAATGAGAAAACATGAGAGGTACTGAAAAGAACTGCAGAATGACAGCTCAACCCTGTGACTCCAAGTGACTCCATTGACAGCTATTTGGCCCAAACCCTGATATTTGATGCTAACAATGTGTCATACTATAATTAGTTTATCCTTTGGAAATACAGCCTTTGAAGTTACAGCAAAAAATGATTTTGGTTTTTCCTTTCTGACCTTCAAAAGACTGTACTCTGAATTCTGTGTCATTGAGTTCATCTTCCATTCCCAGTTCTTGTATTTTAAAAATACTATTAGGAATTCTTCTCTTTTCAGTATGGTATATATTTGACTTTATATCTAATATTTTTCTTTTTTGTTTATTCACTTTACATTGTGCCCAATGCCCCCTCGCAGTCATTTCCTCCCACAGTCCTTCCCCCATGACCCTCTTCTCCTCTGAGCAGGTAGGGTACCCCCTGGGTATCCCCTTAACCTGGCACATCAAGTTTCTATAAAGCTAGGTACATCCTTTCCCACTGAGGTCAGACAAGGCAGCCCAGCTAGAAGGACAACATATCACATGTACAGGCAGTCAATAGCTTTTGGAATAGTTACCCCATCCCTGCTCCAGTTATCTGAGGCACACATGAAGACCAAGCTGCATATCTTTTACATAGGAGTGGGGGGTGGCTAGGTACAGCCCATGTATGTTCTTTGGTTGATGGTTCAGTGTCTGAGAGCCCCAAGGGTTCAGGTTACTTGACTCTATTGGTCTTCCTGTGGAGTTCCTATTCCCGCCTTCCTCCTGTTCTTCCATAAGAGTACCCAATCTCCATCTACTGTGTGGGAATACTTAATAAAGTATCAAACTTTAATTTAAATCAAATAAGGTTTACTCAAGATAGAGAGGGACATTTCATCACCTGTGAGAAGCTGCCTGAAAGTCACCTGTGTCCTCAGTGTGGAAGATCAGGACCTGGTGAGGTTGTTACCTTTTTAAGCCCCACTAATATTTCTTCCCTAGCTACTTTTTTTGACACAGCCCTGAGCAGACTGATTATAAAATGCACAATCTGGGCAAATGAGATGGCTTAGCAAGTAAAGGTGTTTGCTGCCAAGCCTGACAATCTGAGTTCAATCCCTGAGCCACACATGGTGATGAGAACTGACTCTCTCAGGCTGTCCTCTGACCTCTGTATGTTCAATGTGTTCAGTGTGGTGTGTACACTCTCTCACCCCCTCCTGTGCCATAAATAAATAAATAGTCTATAAATATTTAAAGGCACGATATAATATTTTGTAAGGATTTTCACGCATATTCTTTGCTACAAAAATCAGTAATTTTGTGATTTATACCACAAATCATATGGTTGTGCTTTCGATGTTTTCAAATTAAATCTGAAATACACAAGCAAATTACTGATTTTACTGGCATGGCTATTTAGGTTGATCTCTAATTAATGCAGATAAAAACATACATGTGAAGGATAGTTTTGCTTCTATAATATCAACACTAGATAGCTTAAATTTGTTTTTTTTTATAACTTTGAAAAACACTTCACGCTGTAAATATTGGTCTTCAACAAAATTTCGAAAGTACACTTTTTTTTCACATTAAAAATATGGTATTGGAAATACCAAGTTTCAAGTATATAAACATGAAGAGCTTAAAATACTTCTCCCTAACGTTTAGACAGACTTTGCTTTCTTCGTTCTGTTTGTTTAGCCTGAAAATGAAAGGTCAGCATTCCCCTATTCCCTCAATCCTCAATTTAGGCTGCATTAATGTTTAGAATATATGGACCAAAAATGTCTCTTTCCCAAATGTAGAAGCTTTAGCTATTTTTAAGTATTGATTCATCACTGTAATGACCCCTGAAAAATCCAGGTGCTTAGCGGCTAACATTAGACAACTACTGTAACTCTCTCACTCTATGGAGAAATTGTTACCGCACATTTACAATAGTGTCAAGTATACAGACAGGAAAACAAGCTGGGCAGCTCCTTGCCTCTAAGCTTTTCTGAGAGGGTTTTATTCATAAGCTTATGAGGGCAGGAGAGACTGTTCAGGGGTTACCAGAGCATAATGTTCTTTCACCGATTCTGTTCCCAGAACCCATCTATGGAGGCTCATTTTTTGTTTTTTTTGCTTATCCCCACAACATACCCCCTTTCCTAGTCTAACACCTTTGCTCCCTGTATTCCTTCTGTTTCTGACATGCTTTTACACATTCTATCAACAACTAGGTAGTGATTTAAATTCTATACATAGATAGATCATCCCCAAACTCTTCCATATTTAAGGCGGAAGTCATTACTCTTTGTGAATTTTTACTTTATATATATTCTCTCTCTCTGCCTCTCTCTCTCTCTCTCTCTCTCTCTCTCTCTCACACACACACACACACAAATTGATTACTTAATTGATTAACTAATCAAACATTTAAAAAACTCAAAATACTTTGTACAGTAGATTATGTGGGAAAGATTCTCAAATATGCAGACATGACCTTAAATTTCAGCCTTGTCATATATTTACTGGGATGTTTTTTCGTGCATTTTGATTTCTCTTCCTTGGTTCCAGAATAATAATAATACTTCTTAAAGGGTGGATATGAAAGTAGAATAAAATGACTTATATTCAGTAGCCACCTAAGCAGAAAATTAGTAATATGAATCTTTTATATGCCCCTCCTTCCCTACTCATGGACACCTAAATTTGAATATATTTAAACTAAAACTTGTTAAGAAATATGTGATAAATGTTTAATATTTTATATGTCAATTTTCTTTAATTCACAGTCCTTCCTTTGTTAGAAGAACATGACATTCTTTGAATGAAATGATGCCAAACGAAGAAACTAATGTCTAGTACTGGAAATCTGGCCCAAATCCTATAGAACATCATACCTCTATTACGATTATTTTGCTAGAAGGACATACTATCAAACTGCCTTCTAAACACTTACCATTCATTTGTACTGGAGAAGCTCTCTCTCCTCATCAGAGAAGCTCCTATATGTTGGAGGTTATAGGTAATATTTAGATTTGCAACCGGTTACAAAGTAGAGAATAAGGGAGTGTGGTCTGGGGAGGCCTCAGCCCTGAATCTATATCACCTCTTCTCTCACCAATATTGAGGGAACATCACAGGAGGCAGAAAGACTGCAAGAACCAAAGGCCAGAGAAGAATACCACAAAATAATGTCTTATAGACCTGAGCAGGCTATTGCCATTAAGAACTAACAGTAGGGTTTGGGATTTAGCTCAGTGGTAGGCGCTTGCCTAAGTAAGCACAAAGGCCCTTGGTTTAGGTCCCCAACTCTGAAAAAAAAAAAAAAAAAAAAAAAAAACTAACAGTAACTATGGTTACCTGACAATATCTACATAAAACTTGTACAAGATCAACAATAAACACCTAGCATGGAGAAAAAGGAAGGGGCTCACGATGTCCTATTCCCGAGCTAAGAGATACCCGGCAGTTTATGGGCACTGAGGAAAGGAGAGTTAGCTTTCTTCAGACTTGTGGCCAATGGAAGGTTGCCCATGCTTCAGTTGGTGCCCTGCATCCATGTGCACATAATAACTGCTCTGTGGACTCTGGTTTATTAAAAGAAAGAAGATGGCAAGAAACTGGGAGGCTAACTTTAGAGAGAGAGAGAGAGAGAGAGAGAGAGAGAGAGAGAGAGAGAGACAGAGACAGAGACAGAGACAGAGACAGAGACAGAGACAGAGAGACAGAGAGAGAGACAGACAGAAAGACAGACAGAAAGACAGACAGAAAGACAGACAGACAGACACCAAGACCAGGAGGAGTTAAAGGAGAGGAGCAAGTAGAGCTGGGGAAGGACTATGCTCTAAATACATTGATTGTATCTGTGTCTGAAATCACCACAGAATGCATACATTTTAAAATAATATGACAAAAGATTACCCGATGGTTAAGATATTGTATAAAATCTATTTTTTTGAAAAAAAATGCAGAAATCAGTACAATTCATTCCTTGCTATGTAAAATTTAAAATTCATTTTTTAAAGTATGAATCAACTATTCCTATCAGAAATTTTAGCTCAGCAAACACCTTTCTCAATCTCTGAGGACTGTATTCCTTCTTCCCACAAGATACACATGCCAGATGGGCGGCAGTGGCACACACACTCAATCCTAGCACTTGGAAGGCAAAGGCAGTTGGACCTCTGTGAGTTTATGGCCAGCTTGGTCTACAGAGTGAGTTCCAGGACAGTTATTATTGTGTGTGTGTATGTGTGTGTGTGTGTGTTGATTCTTTCTAATCAGCAAAGCCGACTAGATCAGACATGGACATTTTCCTAAACTAAATTAATTGTACTGTATCTTCTAAGACATGTAAAAGAGTAATTCCAGTCTTGCTACACGGAAACTCAAAAATTCCTGGCAGCCATGTGTAGTCTGAAGAGAGAAAGGAGGAGGTAGGAGAGAGAGAGAGAGAGAGAGAGAGAGAGAGAGAGAGAGAGAGAGAGAGAGAGAGAGGGCAGCTGGACAGACAGACAGGCAGGCAGGAGACAGGCAGACAAAGGGAGTCACATAAAAGGAGAGAGATGAAGTGAAGCTCAGGACAAATTGTTGAAAGAACTGCTGACTAAGTTACTGACTCTTCCTTCTGTTTCTGACATGCTTTTACACATTCTATCAACATCAAGGTAGTGATTTAAATTTAAAGTCTATACATACGTAGGATCATCCCCAAAGAAGTCATTACTCTTTGTGAATTTTTACTTTATATATTATAGCTCTCTCTTATAGTACTCATCCCATCCCACTTTATCTCATAGTTGCTTCCTTGCTTCCAGTCATAAACTCAAGGCCAGGTGTCTAGCCCTGCTCCTCTGAATACTACTACAGCAGCTGCCTGTGTCATACCCTAGACATACAGTACATTCTCCATACTTTCAGTGAACTATAGCCATACTAAATATATCTCACAGTTCCAGAGAGCACCAGTCCCAAGAGAAAGGAAAAAGGCAGACCTGGAAAGCAAAACACTTGAATAATAAAGTACATGCATGCTGTTTCTTCACACTGGCCAGGAATCTGCCGAGAAACAAAACAACCAATGGGATGGTGGCATGGGTGAGTGAATATATGTGTGCACATATACACATGCTACACCACACACACATATATGTGTGTGTTGTGTGTGGTAGATGTGTCCATATGTATGATTTGTATGTGTTTCTTTCTAAACCAGTTGCAAGTAAACTAAACTGAAAGCGAAATTTCAACACATCATGAAAGGAGAAACAAAAGAGAAAAATGTTATAAAATAAAAATTTAACTACCATAATTACTGATGCTAAAATCCATAGTGCCCAAATAAAAACAAGAGTAGAAACTCCTATTTTAATACAGCCTTTCCCTGTAAAGATACACATAAACAGAATCTAGCAGACTGCTGTAGCCAGCAAATAATGAACTTTGGCAAGGCATAGGGAGATAGAAGTTAGATTGCTTAAGGAAGTAAAAAAAAAAAAGTATATTGAACCATGAATGCAACAAGTGTCAACTGAGTATCTATTATAGCAGTGCGAACCTCATGAAAATGACGGGTATAATGCACTACATGAACTGCTTTTACCAACCAAGGTCATCAAGCTACCCTGAAAGCTAATAAGGATGTTTGATCCATTTTTACATAGCCTCTCTGGAGCTTGACCCAGATGATTATTCTCCTAGTTAACTTCCTCCGCCTCTTATCCCGTTCACCCCAGGTCTCCTGGCTTTGACAAACCACTGCTTCAGGTCTCCCTTTCTCATGTCTTAAATGTCTTCTCACATTTTATATATTCCTTGGGCAATTTTGGTTTCAGCTACCATCTGTGTGCTGATTACTTCTAAAACACATTTGTTTAAACATATATTTTGACTATTCTATTACGATAAGAAATAATCTCATTTATATTTATGTTTTTATTTATTATTTTAAAAGATTTATTTGGTTTTAGGTATATGAATGTTTTGCTGGAATGTATGGAAAGTGCACGACAAATATGCAGTGCCCAAAAGTGGCCAGTAGAGGGCACCAGATCCTCTGAAACTATAGTTATAGGAAGTGGTGAGCATTCAGTTCTGGGAACTAAACATGGGTCTTCTAAGAGAGCAGCAAGTGACCTTAACCACTGATCCATCTCTCCATTCCCAGGACCATCTATTCAACCATTTAGGTAAATCGCACAGTATACATAACTGGCACAAATTGTCTTTTTGCCTTGCTGTGAAATTGATCCCAGGGCCTCTGACAAACCAAGAAAACTATTGCTGATACACGCCCAGACTCTTGTAACATGCCCAAATTATAACTACCCATGTTAGCTTACCGATTTAATGTCCCCTCTCAGGCTCTTGCATTCTCGGGCACTAGATACAAGACACTTCTCAGACCAAGGAACGCACAAGTCCCAAACCTTTACTCTTCTCTAATTTCTCACTCCTTCATCCATCCCGGGTCTGAAATCTTTGATTGTCAATCAAGTTCGTCTGTCCTCCTCTCCCTTTTCTTTATTAGATCTTAATTTGCATTAGTCTGCTAAACCCTTAGCCTCCAGGCTTCTCTCCTTTTAATTAGTTCTACAAACTGCACTCTTGAGTTTTTTTTTAAATCTCTATAATTCTATTCTGAAGTCAGCCTTTTGTTTAAAAATCACTTCAAGGGCTGGTGCTCTTCCAAGGAACCTGAGTTCAGTTGCCAGCATCCATACCAGGTGGTTCACAACCGCCAAATTCCCAAAACTCCAGCTCTGCGGGATCTAATGCCCTCTGTGAGCCCCATAAGGACCTGAACATGCACACATAGCACACACAGCAGACTGTTTTCATTGGGTGTGTGTGTGTGTGTATATGTGTGTGTGTGTGTGTGTGTGTGTGTGTGTGTGTGTGTGTGTGTGTACGCGCGCGCGCATGCGCACACATGTACCTACATGCCTGAGTGTGTGCCTGCGTGCGTGCATGTGCGTGTACTGTATATGACTTTAAAATTTAAAAAGCTCCTTAACAATCACCAATGTAAAATGCTTGCCATGTTCAAAAACTCATTGATTGCCTTGAAAAACGTGTGCTTTTTCTGTATCAGTAATATGCTCCAACCCAGATCACACAGCAAACAATGGCACCATCCTGAAACTGTCACATAAAATGCTCTAGAAGTTTGCGTGATAAGAGACGATTATGTACCAAGAAAACCATGGGTGAACCCCCCCCACACACACACACACCATACAGCTGGATAAGGCAAGCAGTTAACACTAGTCTGCCAAAGACAGCTCATAAATATGCATTTAAAGAGATTTTGGATCTTTTGAGACCCAGTTTTTTTTTTTCAACCTACAAGGGCTGATAGATTTATGTTCAGGCATTTACTTCACAAACAAACCATTAGAATCAACATTTCAACTGAGGTCATAGTGCCCCTTTATACCAAAGAGACTCCTAAGAAGGAACAGTTTTTACATGCAGATTTATACACATGAACACTCTGGTTGTCAGAGGATACCAAGGTCTATCAATGGCTCTAATGAGAACCCCAATTGAGAAAAACCCAAGAAAAATGGGATAGGAGAGCCAAAGGGGGAAATTTTTACTCTGTCATAAAAGTGTAAGTGAAAATTTTAAATATTTATGAAGAAGTCAGTTTCTTAATCTAAAGTATATTACAGGTGAGAAAGGACCACTAAAAACTGCTCAAGGTTCTTTACAACCTTGTGAAAGTACACTTTAACTCACAGTGACCTACTTGACCAATATATTGAAAGCAAAATTGAGTTAGGAAAACATATAAACTATCAGAAATGAGTCAGTAATATACAGAAAAGCGGGTAGACTGTCTGAGGAGCAAATTGGGACTGTTAAAAAGCATCAGTCATTATTTTCTAACTTGAGATTTCTTAAAATTAATTTCAAAATTATTTTCTTCATTCTTTACTGACGCTTTTATTGTTAAACACCATATGGGGGAAAATACTGTGTCTTTGGTTCCAGATAGGTTTGCATTCCTAGATAATCTACTGTTGTTTCCGTAGCCAATTCTGTATTGCATGGATATTACTGTAGGAAAAAGAGCAACAGAGGAGATGTAGGCATTTTCCTCTCCCTGTGACTATACATTATAAAAATTTCAATTTATTTCGGTCCCCAGCTCCGAAAAAAAAAGAAAAAAATTTAATTTATTAAGGGTCAGAGGATGTAGTTTAGCTGGTAGAATGTTTACCTAGTATGCATAAAGCCCTGGATTGCATCTCCAGCACCACATAAACTAGGCATGATGGCACACACCTATAATTCAAACACTTGGAAGGTACGTGCAAAAGGACTGGGATTTTTAAATCCTCCATAAAATGCAAAAGGGAGGGAGAGAGTATACATTCTGTGTATGTCATGCATGTATGTGTAAGAGTGAGAGTCCTCATGTATGTCAGTGTCTATATGTGGACTTATGTACACATGTGATGCATGTTGGATACCAGAGGACAACCTCCCACAGTGTTATCCCACAGGCAATATCACCAGGTAGACAAGGCTAGCGAGCCAAGAAGCCTCAGGAATTCCTGCCTCGTCTCCCCATGTCCACGTACCCAGTACAAAGAGTACAATTATGTGGCACTACCCCTGAGTTTTTTTAAAAAACCTGGGATCAAATTCAGATCCCACATGCTTATAGTTTATTGACTGGGCTATCTATTCAGACTTGAACGTGGTAATTTTTTTGATCAAGCAATTTTGCTAAACTCAATAATAAATAAAAATATCCATGTCTCAATATTAAACACATTAAACTTCTGAATAACAATCACTGGGTCAAACAAATCAAAACAGAAATTATACTCAAAAGTTTTAAACAAAAACGTATATAGTAAAGTCTGTGGGGCTAGCAAGA
Organism: Rattus rattus; assembly: GCF_011064425.1. Taxonomy (NCBI): domain Eukaryota; kingdom Metazoa; phylum Chordata; class Mammalia; order Rodentia; family Muridae; genus Rattus; species Rattus rattus. The sequence continues at coordinate 99,579,727 of NC_046172.1, forward strand.
TTCTTGAGCAGGTCATGGCACATGCCATCAAACCTATTAATCTGAGTTCAATCTCTAAGAACCACATTAAGAAAGGAAATAAAAATCTGTTTTCTGACTTCCACACATGTACCATGGCACATATGCTTCCAAACATGAACACAAACACAAACACACACACACACACACACACACACACACACACACAAATGTAATTTTAGAAGTCTACAAACTATGAGTAATATCTAAGACAATGTTTAAAGGAAAGCTTAGAGCCTTAAATACTTAAACTTAAAAAAGACAAAAATGAATGTACTAGGCATTCTGCTTCATAAGCTAGAGAAAAAACACAGTTAAGATCACAGCAAGTACAAATCTAAGCTAGACAAAGCATGAGCCTAGATACCGAGGGACAGAAGTGATGTGTATCACGAAACCATTGCCAGCTGGTAACTTAGCAAGATGCTGTCTTAAAATATATTTTAAAAAAAGTTTTAAAACAGGATCAGCCGTAGCTCAGTGGAAGAGTATTTTCCCTCGCATATGCAAACACTGTATTTCTAGCAGCACAGGAAATATACAAATAAATGAAATAGAAACAAAAAAACAGGAGCTGGGACACAGAAGTTACAGAGACTGAAAAAGATTACCTTTTCTGTTAGGTTGTAAGGAGATACTTACATAAAAGTACAAATTGAGAAAACCTTCTTATGAGTCAACGTGGATCCAACTTCCCATCTGTATGCTGCAACTGTACCTCTAGACTGTTCTCTCACAAGTACACACAGAAATGATGTGCACTGCTGCTTACAAAATCAACTGCAAAGTCTAGACAAATACAATATCTATAGGTCAAAGACTATCTAGATATGCTATACACTTATTTATTTTCCAGTAGCTAGCAAAGCAAAAGTTATTAAGAATCAGGAAGCAGACTGGAACAGGGAAATCAGAAGCACAATGTCCACGCTACACAAAAGATGAGGACTTTAATGCTACATAGTGTGGGTGTTCTTGCAGGGACTGTAAGTAATAACTCCTGACATAACTTGTAGAGCAGTGGTTCTCAAACTTCCTGATGCTATGACCTTATAATACAGTTCTTCATGTTGTGGTGACCCCAACCATAAAACTATTTTCATCGCTACCTCATAACTATAATTTTGCTACTGTTATGAATCATAATATAAATATGTTTTCTGATGATTTTAGGTGACCCCCATGAAATGACCCTTTGACCCACAAAAAGTTTTGCAACCCACAGGTTGGCCACCACTGTTGGAGACAAGCATTCACAGAAGTTTTATTAATAATTAGGCAAATAGGGGAAATAATTTTGATGAACTAATAAAAAAAATGAAGTATACCTATATAATAAAAATTATTCAGTATTCAGTCATAAAAAGAATAAAGTTTGTATCCATTGCAGACATACACAAACACATTAAAGCAAAGAACAACTCTAAACACCAAACAAGAGCCAAGTATTTTCTCCCAGGAATATGATTTTTCAAAATAAAATTAATAAATTCAATTCTGCATAAAGAACTATAGGCAATGGAATTTCCTCACTGCAAATGGAAGAGATAGTCTTTCCCAGGGAAGAACTAATCAACTGATGGTCCAGTGGCAAACAGTCAGTCCTGAAATCATACACACAAGTATCATTATATGGACTCAACAAGTCAGAGTTAGGAATATACATATATGCATGTAATAACAATTACTGAAAATGAAGAATATGAAATGGAGGGGTATGTAGGAGATTTGGAGGAAGAAATGTGAAAGGAGAATTGCAATTATATTTTAATCTCAAAAATATAATAATTTCAGATTATTTTCTCTAAGAATATAGAACTAAGATTCCGGACTACCTTCCTTCCTCTCAAGTATTCATAGTTTCGCACTGAAGAATATTTTTACATGCTTCAAGAATTAAATTTTAAAACTTTATCTGAACCCATTCTATGAGAAAGAGCACTCACTTTCTTTCAGGAGTCTTAATGACTTTCACATCTTGTACTTCTCTAGTACATGCATGAAGATAGGATCTAGGTTTAAGTAAACTAGAAGAAAACAAAGAGTCTCCAGGACCAAGGAATATTAAAACCCAGTTTTTCAAAGTAGGCTTTAAAAATTTTTCTCAGGTACATTCATATATTTGGGCTCCAATTTCCTCATCAGTAGGCAAGCTGAAAGAACTGTTTCCTCATTCTTGGTTAAATTTTATATATATAACCATCAATACACATCCCCATATACCCACTCTCTCAGAGATCTATTCTGAATCCTCACTACTGTCATTAATTTGAAGGCACACTATCATAACTTCCTCACCAGTAATACAATAGGAAGGATGAAGCATATTCATAGAATGACATGTAAGGACTTTAGAAAATGTATAGCAGACACACTTTCAAGAATCAGTACAATAAGCAAATTGTATACAGATACAGAATGTCTTGGAAGGTTTGAAGAAGTGTGATGTGCTTTCTGGTTAACTAGTGAGATACAGTACATACTTCTACTCATCCCAGATAGAGAGTTCATGAGAGAAACAAAGTGCCAAACAGCACCAAAGGCTGACTTGGTGAAGCGATGAGTTTTACTGGAGTTACATACAGGAATATGAGAGAGGGGTTACTTTCAGGAATAAACAGGACAGATCCACCACAAAAGCCCACATCAACATGGGTAATAGTTCACAAAAGCTGAGAACATGGAATACTCTGCACAGCCTGCAGGCAGCTCAATGATTTGGAGTATCCTTTCCAGGGGGTTCAGTTAGCCTGGACCTTTTCTAGCCAGTTCAGCTCATCTTTGGCTCATCTAGGCAATTAGTCTGCTACTTTTCAGGCTATATGAAGTTCTCTGATTCTTCTTTGCAAGTTAGCTCATCTGAGAGTTACTATGATCATCAGTCTTTACTGTTAATACAGAGAGATGGTCCTAGTAAATCTGATCAGATTCAGGGATTTCCTGAAGTTATTTTGTGTTTATGTCGTGTCTTAAGGGAAGGTTCCTGCAGTATCCTCTGCCCCCAGAACATCCTCTATAAAAAATGCTCTCCTGTAAAAACATTTTGTCTTCAGAAGTTCTCCTCCAAGATGGAAAGTTTTAATCTCAAAGGAAAGTGCCACACAACTGGCTATGTGTACATTTGGTGATCATTTAAGCAGTACATACATCATGTTATGGTATTAAGTATGACAAAAGTCTCCATTATAGCTTGAAGTATTTTTCTTTTCAGGCGACCTAGGCCATCTATTATATCAATTAATATTTTTCTAATCTCAAAAAGGTTTCTTTCTCAAAAGGAATAAATTCTTCTGTATGTGCTACATGGTTTTGCTTTTTAATGTTGGTTTGGTTTCTTTATTTTGTTTTATTTCCTTCATAAATGGAGGAGATGCCTGTCTAAAGGTAAATTTAAATAACACTGTAAACGTAGCAAACTGTCTCTAGAGTCCAGAGGTAAGAAAAGGATCTGTCTCCCATTTCAAGTTGAAAAGTAATTAAATCATGACAAAAGTTAGGCAAGGACAAAAGTAATTAAAACTTCTGCTTCTGGGAAGATGAAATAGGTAGAACTTTTCTCTATTCCTCCCATGAAGTACAACTAACCATAGAAACAGTATGTAAGAAAAAATGCCATAGCTCTGAAAGTTAGCAAGAAAGGGTATATCCTCTGAGGACCTCAGGACCAGTGACGGATTCTCTGGGAATTCTTTCTTTCTCACCTACTCTAAATATAAAGTCAAAGAAGAAGGTACTCTACAACTGACACTAAACAGAGACCATAACCAGACTAGAACAAATGGGAGGGAGGGAGAGAGGAAGGGATGGAGGAAGGGAAGGAGGGAGGGAGGAAGGGAAGGAAGGAGGGGGAGGAAGAGAGGATATATTCTGCCTCTCATATCTAGACAAGTGATCAAGAAAGGGAGAGAAAAGCAAGACGAACTCTGGGACAATAACAACAATAAAAACTCTACAACCAGCTAAACCCCACAAAATCCAAAATGTGGCATGCTATCTATATCACCAAAGGGTTATAAGGGAGCCTCGACTCCACATTCACAAGGCTACTGGGATGGTGGCACATGCAGCAAAGAAAGAGTTTCAATTTCAGCACTGCCCTATAGGGCAGTTAGTACCTTTACACAACTATTATTACCTCTCTTATAGTGGCAGTTCAGATCACCTTGAGGGCAATGATAAGGTTTTCCCTGTCCTCCCAGGCAAGGAGATAGATATCACTCCATTGTTAATTTATCAGTAAGGTAGCTATTTGGTTATCAACAGAGGTCACCTGAGGAACCTAAAATTCCAGACCTGAATGGCAGTAGTGAGAGGCAGCATCTGTTCTCTGGAGGCAGAGAGCAGAGGATGCTAGGGAAGAGAAATCCATCAGATCCACCATCACATGGCCTAATGTGCAAAATGTCTAGGTTCCCATACCAAAGTACAAAATCATTTACCTAACTAGAAGATCAAGCTACACACACACACACACACACACACACACACACACACACACACACACACACACACTAGTTGTGAGTGCCAAAATGGCAGAGGTGTTCAAACTGACAAAGTTCTTAAACAGCAATCTTAAAAACATTTGAATAAGCAATGATGAACAAACTTCCAAAAACATTAAACAAAAGAATCAACGGAATGCCTTGGTAATGAACCTTTTTTGAGCATGCCTATAATCCCAGCACTGCACAAGTTTAAGCTCAGCCTAGACTACACAGTGATATCCTATCTTATAAAAGAAGAAACAAAAATAGACGATACAAAGAAAAACAACATACAAGATTTAAAGTCAAAACACACAACCATCAAATAAAAACACTCACTGAAAAGACAGGCTCAGTACCACAACAGCATGAACAGGAAAATTATTGAGTGAACTGGAAGACAGAGATCATTACTTATTACAAAACTTGAACAACAAAGTAAACATACAGTGAGTTAAGAAAACGACAAACAATTGTCAGAAACTTCAGGAAAAGGATAACACAACATCAAACCTCCCTGTCAACAGAGTTTCAGAAGAAGAGAGGACAAAGGGAAGCTGATTACAACACCCGTCCCCTCCCTTTTCACCAGGAGCTACATTCCAGTGAATCCCTGAAACTAATTAAAGCCAAAGTCTAAACTCTATATATACTGTGTGTGCTTGCTTGTAATATACATATGTATGATTAAAATACAGTTTATAAATTGAACAAAGAAAAGGAACTAATTAGGGGGTCGGGAAATGGCTCAGCAGTTTAGTGAGAGAAGTTGTGCTTAGTCCTGCTGTAATTTGATGTCCCAAGGCTGGAAGGGGTAGTGGGGGAGGGATTTGTAAGGGTGATTCTTGGAGGAGAGGAGGATTGGTATGCAACAGGAATAAAAAATAAATAAATTATTGGAAAAAAGGAGCATTTACTGCTCTTGCAAAGGACCTAGGTTTCAGTTCCCTCAGAGCAGCTCACAACTGTGTATAACTGAAGTTTTTAGGGGATTGGCTCCCCTCTTCTGCTCTCTGTGGGCACCTGAGCATATGTAGTACAGGAATACTCCTGCAGACCCATACACATACACAGAAATAAAAGCAAGTAAATCTACTTATAAAAAGAAAAAATTAACTCTCAGAACAATGGTACCAGTCTACTATAATAAAAATTATTTGAATATTCTTCCCACCCCAAAAGCTAACTTGAACAAAGCAAGAATAGTTAACATCCTGGATAGAATAGCACACTGCTCAAAACAGGCTACATTTTAAAAAGTGTTTATTTCTCAACCCCATCATGGAACATTTTCAGCTTGAATTTAATCCTAAGTTACTAAAACACAGAAACCAAATGTGCACAGGGGGAGAATATTAAACTTAAAGAAATAAGAAATCTGTAGTCATGGAGCTGAACTAATGAGAAATAGTTCTTTACTTATGTGGCAAAAGCCACACACCATGTGACAGATTATCCTCAGAAAATGTTAAGGCCATAAGGAAAGGAAGAAGGATTTAAAAAAAAAAATAGTACTTTAAAAAAAGAACCACTAAGCAAGAACTCTGAATTCAATTAAAATTTCTTTCAGAAATAAATGGGGGCTGGAGAACAAGGCATTCTTGGATGAGGGAACAGGGAACAAAGAATCTGTCATTAACACATCTACCCTACAAGAAGTTGTAAAGGAAGTTTTCTAGTCTGAAAGGAAACGATAAAAGAATCTTGGAATACGAAGGAAAAGAACATAATAAAAAAAATACCAGTTACTTTCCTTCCTTATCTTGAGTTCTTAAAATTATGTTTATAGTAATTAGCTAGTTTTACATTTTCATTGTGGAAATGGTTATACGCTGAAACAAAACTATGCATGCATGCATGTGTGCACGTATGTGCACACAAGCACACACACCCACAGAACCAATAACTGGAGAATTGGTTTTGAACATTTAAAGAACATCAGTTAGCCTATCTGCCTCCCTGGTCTATTTCCTGGTCAGAGATTATTTCCTTTTTATGTTTTGAGACTAAAAGGGAAAACAAATGAGAAGAAATGACTAGAAAACTAAGAATGATTGCCCTTAATTCTATTTTCGGCTCATTTATTTCTGTTTTAAATCAGTCTTGCCATGTATCCCAGTCTTGAATTTGTATGGTAGGCCACGGTGGCTTCAAGCTTGACATTCTCACAACTCACCTCTGAATGTTGGGATTACACTGCAGTTCCCTACTAACTTTTATTAATAGGAATTGTTTTATACTTACCTCGCTGACTAGGAAATCACCACATCTGTAGATAGTTTAAAAGATTTTGTTTTATTTTTGAGATAAATTTAATTTATCCCAGGCTGGTCTCTAATTCATTTTGTAACCAAAGATGAACTTGAACTTATGATCCTCCTGTCTCTACTTGTCAAGTGCTAGCATTGTCCATAGGCCTCATGGCATTCGTGCATGACAATTCAGCAGTCTAGCAACTGGCTACATCTCTACCCTTATTGCAACATATTTTGAGAAGAGTTCATGTATATCCTTCAATCTCATGCTAGCAACTTAACAGTACACCTGAAAGTTCTAGAACAACAACAGAAATAACATCCAAAGGGAGTAGATGGCAAGGAATGATCAAACTTGGGATTGAAAGTGATAACCGAAAAAATACAAAGAATCAATGAAACAAGGAGTTGGTTCTTTGAAAGAAAAATCATTGCCACACCCTTCTCCAACTTAACGAAAAGCCAGAGAGAGAATATCCAAATTAACAAAATTAGAAATGAAAAGGGGTCATAACAACAGACACAGGAAATCCAGAAAATAAAGACCGACTTTAAAAACCTGTACTCTACCAAATTAGAAAATGTCAAAGAAATGTATAATTTTCTCTATACATACCACCTACCAAAGTTGAGTCAAGATCAAATAAGCAATTTAAACAGACATATAACCCCTAGTGAAGTTGAACAACTCATTAAAAATATTCCAACTAAGAAAAACCCCAGGGCCAGATGGTTTTAGCGCAGAAACCAGACTTTCAAAGAAGTGTTAATGTCCATACTTAAATTATTTCATGAGAGAGAAACAGAAGGAACACTGCCCAATTCATTATACAAGGCCACAGTTATAGTGATACCACATAAAGACCCAATAAAAAAGAAAATATACATACCAATTTCTCTTATGACTATTGATCTAAAAGATATCAATAAAAATAATTGAAAACCAAATCCAAGACCATATCAGAAAGATAACCCATCACAATCAAGTAGACTTCACCCGAGATTCAGAGATGATTTATGATTAAGCCAATAAATGTCATCCACCATATAAACAAACTAAAAGACAAAAAACCCATGACCATCTCATTAGATGCAGAAAAAGCCATCAACAAAATCCAACATCCTGTCATGATAAAAGTCTTGGCAAGATTAGGGACAGAAGGGGCATACTTAAAAATAATTAAGAAAGTTTACAGGATGCCTATAGCCAACATCAAGTTAAATGGAGATAAATTCAAAACAACACCCCCCCTCACAATAGCTCATTGCAGGCCACAAACCACCTTTTCTCATCTCCTCCAGAGATCAGAAATAAGACAATGTTTTCCACTCTCTCCATATCTCTTCACTATAGTACTTGAAGTTTTATCTTAAGCAACAAGAAAACTAGTGGAAAGGAATAAGTCAAAGTATCTTTATTTGCAGGTGATATGAGAGTATAACAAAGTGACCTTAAAATTCCACTGGAAGGATCCTACCACTGATAAAATAAATTATTTTTAAAAAATTTAATAAACACTTTCATCAAAGTCCCTGAGTACAAAATTGACACACAAAAATCAGGAGCCCTCCTATATACAAAAGGTAAATGGTCTGAGAAATAAATAAAGGAAATAACATTTTTCACAATGGGCTAAAATAACATAAAATATCTTAGAGCAATTCTAACCAAGCACATAAAAGACTTATAAAATAAAACCTTTAAGACATTGGAAAAATAAATTGAAGAAGATATCAAAAGATGTAAAGATCTCCCATGTTCATGGAACAGTAGGATAAAATAGTAAAAATGGCCATCCTACCAGGAGTAATCTACAGATTCACTACAATCCCTTCAAAATTCCAATGCAATTCTTCTTCACAGATCTTATATAGACAATTTTAGGCTTCATATGGAATCAGAGAGAGAGGGAGGAGGAGGAAAAGGGAGGGAGAGGGGGAGGAGAGGGGAGGGGAGGGGAGGGAGGGGGAGGGAGGAGAGGGAGAGGAGAGAGAGAGAGAGAGAGAGAGAGAGAGAGAGAGAGAGAGAGAGAACAGGACAGCTAAAACAATCCTGAATATTAAAAGAACTACTGGGTACATCACCATCCCCAATTTCAAGTTGAACTACTAAGCTATAGTGATTAAAAACAGCATGGTATTGACACGGAAACAGACACACTGATCAATAAAATCAAATTGAAGACCCAGCTACAAATCCATATCGACAAACACCTGATTTTTGATTAGGAAGCCAGAAATAGAAACTGGGAAAACTTGTACAGCAGCATGTAGAAGAATCTAAATAGATCCAGTTACTTATCGCACTGAACAAAACTCAGCTCCAAATGGATTAAGTATCTCAATCTAAGGCCAGATACATTGATCTGATGATGGACAGTGGTCCATGCCAACAGACAGAACTGGTAAGGATGTAGCAAGTTCAGTACCCCAACTAATCTCATGACTGAGAAAAGGAAGAAGGTCAAACTAGCTCCCAACCAGATTCTGTCCTGGAGCACTTAACCACAACACCCCACTAAGAGGACCATGACAATTGGTCATGTGGCATAGAACCTAGAGTTCTCCATGCTAATGAACTATCTAAATAGGCCCCGAGTATTTAGCCAATGAGCTTCCCTTCCTGGACATCCCTTCCTGCAAAAGATATTTAATCTCTGGTTCACCCTTAGTAAGAAGTATGTATCTTCATCCACCATGAACAAAACAATTAGGGCAAGCAAGGACTGTCTCCTTCATTAAAGATCACACTGGGGGGAGGGCACAGTTTGGAGACATTCATACTGAGGCACGCCTAGGTCTCCCATAGAAGACACTCTATACTCCTGACACTCATTTGGAGCTAAGCCTTATCCCCCCCCCCATCCCCCTGTAGCTCATTGTAGACCACAAACCACCTTTCTCAACTCCCCCAGGTCTGCAGAGGCATCTAGGCACACAGGAGGATGGGAACTATCTTTCTCAACTCTTGTGGTTCCCAGCAGGGTCAGGGTGCATAGGAGTTTGAGAAGCACGACCTCCATCCTGGCCTCTGCTGTTTGACACACTTGCTGGGCCCCCTATCTTAGACTGCATTTCACTTTCCCTGAGTGGGGATCCAGCACCCCAGTGGCATAGAAGAACTGCAGCCTAACATCCCTGCATTTTGCCTCCCCTGAGTGGCACATTGGCACTCCAGCAGCAAGGTGGAAACACAAAATGACAATCTGATAGAAGAGGAAGAGGGGAGTAACCTTGGAGTCATAGGCACAGGAAAAATACTTCCTGAATGACACAGGCACTAAGATCTACAACAAAAGAGAACTCATGAAACTGAAAAGCATCTATACAGCAAAGGACACTGTCATTCAGACAAAGTGGCAGCCTACAGAATGGAAAAAGTGTACCTTTACCAACTACACATTTGATGGAGGACTAATATCCAAAATATATAAAGAACCCAACAAACAGGTAGGTGTCAAGAAAACAATATCCCAATTAAAAGTGGAACACATGTCTAAACAAAGTAAACTCAAATGGCGGAGAAACGCTTAAGGAAATGTTTAACACTCTTAACCACCAGGGAAATGCAAATCAAAACAACTCAGAGTCCATCTTATATCCATCAGAATGTCTAAGGTCAAAAACTCAAGAGACAGCACATGCTGGTGAGGATGTGGGGCAGGGAAACACTCCTCCATTGCTGGTGAGAGTCTAAAGTATACAACCACTTTGGAAATCAATTTGGCAGTTTCTCAGAAAATTTGGGAGTAGTTCTACCTCAAGATCTAGCTATCCCACTCCTGAGCATATGCACAAAAGATGCCCCAACGTATAACAAGGACAGGTGCTCCACTATGTTCACAGCAGCCTTATTCATAACAGCCAAAAATTGGAACGAACCTAGATACCTCTCAAATGAAGAATGAATAAAGAAAATATGGGGTAAATCTACACAACAGAATACTACTCAGTTATTTAAAAAGTACAATCCACGGGTAATATGATTGAACTAGAAGAAATAATCATCCTGAGTGAGGCATCTCAGAGGCAGAAAGAAAAATAGGATTAATGCCTTGCTCAGCCCCATCAGAGAAGCATTTCCTGCATCAAATGGGAATAAATATAGAGAGAGCCACAGCCAGACATTTTGTAGAGAATGAGACATCTTGGAAAACTGAGCCCTAGAGGGTATGTCTTCGTCAATGCCTTCCCCTCCGGAAACTCTCTGGAAAAGGAGACAGACTGTAACAGCCAGAGGGAAGGGAGGACACCAGGAAAACAAAGCCCTCTAAATCAACAGGAGCAAAGCTCATATGAACTCACAGAGACTGAAGCAGTAAGGAAAGGTTTGCTCAGGGTCTTCTGCTTTTATATAATGGCTTTTAGGTTAGTGAATTTTTTATTGGACTCCTGAGTATATAAATGAGTGAGTCTCTGATTCTTGTTGCTTTTCTTCTTTTGCTTCTCTTGGATTGTCTTATCCAATTATATTATATTTTATTGTATTATATTATGTTATATTACATCATACATTATATCCCCTTAGAAATCTGTTGGTTTTCTAAAGAGAGTCAGAAAGGAGGTAGATCCCCATAAGAGGACAAGTGGGGAAGGGAGAGGGAAAACTGTAATCAGAATATATTATGTGAGAAATTTTATTTGCAATTGAAGGAAAATAAATAAATACATTACCTTTCAAAACAGAAATGAAAATGAGTAATTTACCCATTCACATTTGATAATAACTATTATTTGATAATGACTAAATTGCTTGTTTTTCGCCTTATTTAATTCTTACTAGATTGTTTCTTCTATAGATGCTTATTTTAAATAAGACAGCTGAAAAAGTAAATTTGGAACAAGAAAAGATCTTTTGGGAGTCAGATAAATGGTACTTGTTTGGAGAATTATAATAACTGACATTCAGTGAAACTTACTGTATTCTGGGTACTGCACTTAAACACATGCCACATTCATCTACTTCCTGAGACATTTATGTTTTTCTATATTTGGGAAGGTAAACCATGACTTAATGACATGTATGATTCAAATAGCAAATAGCAAGGCCACTTAACTAAAACTCCAGTATAACACTATATTTATATTCACCACAGTACACAATGCATAGAAAGAACATTTATTCATGTGTATTGAATTTCTATTACACTCTACACTATAAATTGCTTTTAAGTAATTTCCAATAATACTCAGATTTGAAAGTTTAACAAATAAGTTTTAACAGTTTATAGCTTAGATAATCCTGATAATTTATTTATATCTTAATGGGACATACAGAAGTATAACTTTTCTGAAATATTATAACAGTAAGTTTTAGAATGATATATGGTGCCAAACGGCACTGGTTGGCAAACATTTTTGTTTTGTTTACCAACCAAACATTTGTTAGCAAGAGAGGCTGGAATGATGGCTCAATGGGTAACACATTTATTGTACAAGCATAAGAACATGTCTTCTCATCTCCATCATCCATGTATAAGATAGGAACAGTGGCATACATCATTAATCCAGTCCTAGGGAGGAGGTGTGGACCAAGGGCTAGATGGCCAGCTACCATTGTTGAAATGATGAGCTCCAGGATCACTGACATATTCTATCTCAAAGGCTAGAGGGACTACAAAGATGCCTCACCAGTAGTTTAGAACATTGCATCAACTGAAGCTAAGCCTACAATCCTGGCCCTTGACAAGTGAGGCAGGAGGCTCAGAAATTCAAGTTCATCCTTGGTTATACAGGTTTGGTTCTAAGCATCCATATAGAGGCACATAGCCACCGCTAACTCCAATATAGGGTATCCAATATTCTCTTCAAGACTATGGTTGCTGCATACACAAGTACATGCAGACTAAACACACATAGACATATAACAAAAACAATAAATATATGTAAAATAAAGAAGATACCTGATGTTTAACTCTGCCTTCCACATATGCACACACATGCATTCAGTGCACATGCACCACCCCCTAAACATGTACATATACCATATATATGCAGATAGATAGATAGATAGATAGATAGATAATGTTACATTGCACAAGAGTAAAAGTACATTATGGGCTAAATATTACCATATCTTAGAGTAGAGAAAGGAAAAAAATGAAGAGGATACAATATATACTTTTAAGGTAAAACTGCATTCAATTTTCAAAAGCTTACAGAGTTGACTAAATTGTACTGAGGTTCAAATATAGTATAGAATAGGTTTGCACAGATTTATCTGTGTGTCTTTTTAAATATTTTTGATACAGATTTCCTCAAAGAAGCTTTTAAGATGTGCCAGACAATGGCTCAGAGATTAAGAGCACTGACTTCTCTTAAAAAAAAAACCTAGCTTTAGTTGCCAGTACCCACATGGTGGCTGCTCTCAGTGACCTACAACTCCAGCTCCAGGTGATCCGATTCCCTTTCTGGCTCTGTGGGCACATGCATATACTATGTACACATACACAAACTCAGGCACACAAAAGACAATAAATAAATTAAGCCTTTAAAAATATGATAGACTCAATATTATATAATTCATTCAACTCAAATGTTCTTCATAATTGTTAGGTGAAAAAGAAATGATATAAACTGTCCACAGGTTCCTTACAAAAAAATTAGTATTAATTTTTCTTTAATCCCCAAAAAAGAGTAAAAAATGAAAATGTGCTGTAAACTTACAGACTTTCACAAACCAAAGCTAAAATCATCCAAGTCTCTCCTCCAGAACCATGTGTTTGTTCCCTTAAAGAAATATGCAATGCAGGGCATAGTGGCTACTTACCCTTGACTCTAGCATTGTAGAGACTGAAGAAGAAAAACCAAGAGTTTAGTCATCCCTCGCTATATAGCAAGTTCAACGCCAGTCTAAACTACATAACCCCATACAAAAATAAATGTACTCAGCACTAACAACGAAAATTAGGTATAACATTTATAGATGTACCTTTCACAATGTATCTGCACTGCACAAGGTCAGAATTCAAGGTTTTCTTTCATGTTTTTCAGTTTCAGAGGAACTGTAATGTTTGCAGAATTCAGCTCTTAAAATACAGTGTAGTAACTTGCTATAAAACCATTCTTAAACAAAATGGCTTCCAAGTGCATATGGAGGGAGCATGCTTCATGTTAATTTGTCTACTCTAAATGACTGGTTAACTAGCACAGGCCGATGCTGCAGCTGCTACCATGTTCTCAGTTACTTCAGGAATGTTTACACTTGATTAGCGTAACAGGAGAGTTTATGCAATTATCTATAGTATTTCATGACGAATACATGCACATTACTGATAGTACAAGTTTGCTGCTTGGGCTTATTTTTCCATTAGGCAAAAATTCTGACGTTGTTATGTTAATTACATTGGAAATTGGTGATATAACATGTTTTTTTTTCCTCTAAGCAAAACCAACAAAAAAACAATTAAGCCCCTAATCTTTAAATTGGCATATTAGCATGACCCATTTATCTTAAGCCCTGACAAAAAACAGTCATCTAAAATATAAAAGTTATTTTCATTAAATTAATTGTCTAATTAGAAACTGCCCACGGTTTCCCCAAGTAGCATCTTAGCCAAACACCTATACTTTCTGGTTCCAATTTTCTGTGATTCCTCTTACAACTCTAAACCACTCAGCTGAACATGTTCCCCAATTCTCTGTTACATCTTCCTAACTGTATACACTTCCCATTCTCTTATTTCAAAATCCTAACTACCTATCCAGGGTCATTTCACAGCCTAATTCCTTGGTTAAATTTTTTCTATTCAACCCCCTTCTATTCCCTTGACACCTATTTTTTAATTGTGTTTTCATGACTATAAATATCATCTGTTCTATGATACTGAACATTCCTTAAAGATAAAGAACAATTTGAGCTCCCTCTCACTATGTATTATTCATCTTTCTGAAATCATAGGGGCTATACTAAAGGAACCCTAAGGATGCTCCTAATTCAAAAATTTTATACATCTATCTCATATAATTTTTATAACGTGGCATTTATTTTAAAATAGCTGACTTTAACCACACCTAGTATAAAATTATCCAGTCCTAGCTACTCGAGAGCTAATACATTTCCAATTTCAAGAGGACAAAGGGATAAACTGTCAACTTTGACTCAACAGATGTCACTAGTAAGTAAAACATTCACTCATCCATTTTCTCAGTCAGCAAGTATTAAACTTCAATCTAAGTCAGGTATCATACAAAGCAATAAAAATACCTAACATTTTTGTCTCAATGAACTCACAAGCCAGTGTGAACAAGACAGAAGCAAAGAGAATAATAAACATTGCTAAAAAGAGGAACAGACGACACTACATAAACATGTAAAAGAAACCCTGGAGTGGAATTATGAAGTTGAAGGGATTCAAGAAAATCTTCCCAGAAGAGATGTCATCTAAAGTGAACTCTGAATGACAGGAAATAGTTAGCATTCCAGAAGAGAAGCAAGTGCAAATTTGTGAGGCTAAGAGAGCGTGGCCAGTTTGGGGAAGTGCAAGAAGGCTGGGTAAGGCTCCAAGTTAGATTGCAACATTACTAGGCATGAGAGACGAGCTAAAGGGACAACCAGAAGGCAAATCTTAAGTCTATTATAGTTTGAGCCCTCAACTGTTCATGGACCAAAGCTTGCTTTGGGAAACAGCCATATTTCAGATGTTTGGCTTTTAAGAATTAACTGGATTTTGAGAGCTGACTTTATCACTAGGCTAATCCGCTGAGCTCATAATCTAATGGGCTATTGGGAAGTGATAGAAACTTAGGAAGTAAAAGCGATGAAGGAAATGGGTTATTCTGACATGCTGCTGGGGCCTATACCATGCCCCTTTCGCTTTTTGCTTCCTGGCTGCCATAAGTTAAGCCACCTCTGCTACAGCTGCATTGCTGGGCTTGCTTCAGTTCCTCAAAGCAATGGAGACACCCAACAAAAAAACAATACCTCTGAAACAAACAGGTATCCAATGTTATGAAGATGCCATCTTTGAAAAATTCATGAAATTGACTAATGATTCAGAGTTTACATTAGGAAAATGTATAGGAGACATTGATGGTTATCCTCTAATATATGCTCTTCCCTCTCATTATGAAAAGGCTTTTTTGCACAGAACTATTAGGAGATGTCAGCATTGTTTCTGCTTCCCTTATAGCTAGATGTCCACAGGTCTAAAAGGGCTGAGTGACATATTTGAGAAATTGATGTGTGCAAGCACCAAGTAATATCATTGAAAAGAATGAGGATTCTCTGCCTTTTCTACATTCCTTTAGATACAGTGTTCTAAAAGAAAAAAGAACAAGGAGGAATATTGTGATTGGCTCAGAAGATGAACAAAGGCCTCAGTATCAGTCACTAATGTATCCCAGCACCTCTGTCAGGGAACTCACTAATATATCACACGTAAATGTATATAAAATACTTCATTTGCTTCCAGAGAAATAAAGTCCTGCCTACAACATATGAAGGTTAATTAAAGCCAGAGAGTCATTATCTGAAGATAAAGCAAATCTATAGTAGATGGATTTAATCTATGTGAAGAGTCCTTCAAAACCATTTACTACTCCAAACCATTTTAAGCACTACTTTAAGCAGAAATAGCAGGCCATTTTGAAGCAACAGTTAATGAGAATAATGTAATGGGTTCTTTTTTGAATCCACAAATAATTATAGCCATAGAGAATTCAACAATCACATTACTCTACATTGTTGCTGCTTAACAATTTGGCCTGCTTTAAAAGAGTACGTTTCTAACATATTTCCATACAGTCGCAAAGCATAAAGGCTTAATAAATAAAATCTAGCCATAATAAAGGCACCAACATTATATACACAGCAACCATTCTAAGTCAAGAATCTTCTTTTTTCAGAATCCACTCTATATCTTGATTCCCTCAGCCCATGTGATACCAAGTTCCTTGGCAATAAGGCTATCTAGAGCAGTGGTTCTCAAGCTTCCTAATGCTGTGACCCTTTACTACAATTCCTCATGTTGTGGTTACCTCTAACCATAAAATTACTTTGTTGCTACTTAATAACGCTAATTTTGGTCTCTGCTCCCAGAACCCGGGAGAGATACACTCATCGCCTGGTCAGTGGGCACTCCTGAGGCTGCAGAGCGGAAGAGACCACCAACACTGCCCACCCCTGCCCACATCCCTGACCCAAGAGGAAACTGTACAAGGCCTCTGGGTTCCTGTGGGGGAGGGCCCAGGAGCAGCAGGAGCCCTGCCTGAGACACCGCCGGAACCTGAAGGAAACAGACCGGATAAACAGTTCTCTGCACCCAAATCCCGTGGGAGGGAGAGCTAAACCTTCAGAGAGGCAGACACGCCTGCGAAACCAGAAGAGTCTGCTCTCTACACACATTGCTGATTCCAGAGGAAAACACCGGAGGCCATCTGGAACCCTGGTGCACGGAGGCCCCCGGAAGAGGCGGCGCAGATCTTCCTGGTTGCTGCCACCGCGGAGAGCCCGTGGGCAGAACCCCGCGAGCAAACTTGAGCCTTGGGACCACAGGTAAGACTAACTTATCTGCTGCAAGTGACTTGCCTGGGAATCGACAACAGAGGCAGAATCCCCAGGACCAGGGCACGCCCTGTGTTTACCGGAAGTCCCACACCATGATCCCGCCCGCAGCAGCCTCTGCTCCCAGAACCCGGGGAGAGAGACTCACCGCCTGGTCAGGTGGGCACCCTGAGGCTGCAGAGCGAAGAGACCACCAACACTGCCCACCCCTGCCCACATCCCTGACCCAAGAGGAAACTGTACAAGGCCCTGGGTTCCTGTGGGGAGGGCCCAGGAGCAGCAGGAGCCCTGCCTGAGACACCGCCGAACCTGAAGGAAACAGACCGGATAAACAGTTCTCTGCACCCAAATCCCGTGGGAGGGAGAGCTAAACCTTCAGAGAGGCAGACACGCCTGGGAAAAACCAGAAGAGACTGCTCTCTGCACACATTACTGATTCCAGAGGAAAACACCGAGGCCATCTGAAACCCTGGTGCACGGAGGCTCCCCCGGAAGAGGCGGGCGAGATCTTCCTGGTTGCTGCCACCACGAGAGCCCGGGGCAGAACCCCATGAGCGAACTTGAGCCTCGGGACCACAGGTAAGACCAACTTATCTGCTGCAAGTGACCTGCCTGGTGAACTCAAGGCACAGGTCCACAAGAACAGCTGAAAACCTGTAGAAAGGAAAAACTACAGGTCCGAAAGCAGAACACTCTGTCCCCATAACTGACTGAAAGAGAGGAAAACAGGTCTACAGCACTCCTGACACACAGGCCTATAGGACAGTTTAGCCACTGTCAGAAATAGCAGAACAAAGTAACACTAGAGATAATTTGATGGCGAGAGGCAAGCGCAGGAACCCAAGCAACAGAAACCAAGACTACATGGCACCATCGGAGCCCAATTCTCCCATCAAAACAAACATGGAATATCCAAACACACCAGAAAAGCAAGATCTAGATTCAAAATCATATATGACCATGATGCTGGAGAACTTCAAGAAAGACATGATGAACTACCTTAGAGAACAAGTAGAAGCCTACAGAGAGGAATCGCAAAAATGCCTGAAAGAATTCCAGGAAAACATAAATAAACAAGTAGAAGCCCATAGAGAGGAGACACAAAAATCCATGAAAGAATTCCAGGAAAACACAATCAAACAGTGAAGGAATTAAAAATGGAAATAGAAGCAATCAAGAAAGAACACAGGAAACAACCCTGGATATAGAAAACCAAAAGAAGAGACAAGGAGCTGTAGATACAAAGCTTTACCAACAGAATACAAGAGATGGAAGAGAGAATCTCAGGAGCAGAAGATTCCATAGAAATCATTGACTCAACTGTCAAAGATAATGTAAAGCGGAAAAAGCTACTGGTCCAAAACATACAGGAAATCCAGGACTCAATGAGAAGATCAAACCTAAGGATAATAGGTATAGAAGAGAGTGAAGACTCCCAGCTCAAAGGACCAGTACATATCTTCAACAAAATCATAGAAGAAAACTTCCCTAACCTAAAAAAGAGATACCCATAGGCATACAAGAAGCCTACAGAACTCCAAATAGATTGGACCAGAAAAGAAACACCTCCCGTCACATAATAGTCAAAACACCAAACGACAAAAATAAAGAAAGAATATTAAAAAGCAGTAAGGGAAAAAGGTCAAGTAACATATAAAGGCAGACCTATCAGAATCACACCAGACTTTTCGCCAGAAACTATGAAGGCTAGAAGATCCTGGACTGATGTCATTCAGACCCTAAGAGAACACAAATGCCAGCCCAGGCTACTGTATCCTGCAAAACTCTCAATTAACATAGATGGAGAAACCAAGATATTCCATGACAAAACCAAATTTACACAATATCTTTCTACAAATCCAGCGCTACAAAGGATAATAAATGGTAAAGCCCAACATAAGGAGGCAAGCTATACCCAAGAAGAGGCAAGAAACTAATCGTCTTGGCAACAAAACAAAGAGAAGAAAAGCACACAAACATAACACATCCAAGTATGAATATAACAGGAAGCAATAATCACTATTCCTTAATATCTCTCAACATCAATGGCCTCAACTCCCCAATAAAAAGACATAGATTAACAAACTGGATACGCAACGAGGACCCTGCATTCTGCTGCCTACAGGAAACACACCTCAGAGACAAAGACAGACACTACCTCAGAGTGAAAGGCTGGAAAACAACTTTCCAGGCAAATGGTCGGAAGAAGCAAGCTGGAGTAGCCATTCTAATATCAAATAAAGTCAATTTTCAACTAAAAGTCATCAAAAAAGATAAGGAAGGACACTTTATATTTATCAAAGGAAAAATCCACCAAGATGAACTCTCAATCCTAAATATCTATGCCCCAAATACAAGGGCACCTACATACGTAAAAGAAACCTTACTAAAGCTCAAAACACATATTGCACCTCACACAATAATAGTAGGAAATTTCAACACCCCACTCTCATCAATGGACAGATGATGGAAACAGAAATTAAATTAAACAGAGACATAGACAGACTAAGAGAAGTCATGAGCCAAAATGGACTTAACGGATATTTATAGAACGTTCTACCCTAATGCAAAAGGATATACCTTCTTCTCAGCTCCTCATGGTACTTTCTCCAAAATTGACCATAAATTGGTCAAAAAACGGGCCTCAACAGGTACAGAAAGATAGAAATAATCCCATGCCTAAGTATCGGACCACCACGGCCTAAAGCTGGTCTTCAATAACAATAAGGGAAGAATGCCCACATATACGTGGAAATTGAACAATGCTCTACTAATGATAACCTGGTCAAGGAAGAAATAAAGAAAGAAATTAAAAACTTTTTAGAATTTAATGAAAATGAAGGTACAACATACCCAAACTTATGGGACACGATGAAAGCTGTGCTAAGAGGAAAACTCATAGCTTGAGTGCCTGCAGAAAGAAAAACAGGAAAGAGCATATGTCAGCAGCTTGACAGCACACCTAAAAGCTCTAGAACAAAAAAAGCAAATACACCCAGGAGGAGTAGAAGGCAGGAAATAATCAAACTCAGAGCTGAAATCAACCAAGTAGAAACAAAAAGGACCATAGAAAGAATCAACAGAACCAAAAAGTTGGTTCTTTGAGAAAATCAACAAGATAGATAAACCCTTAGCCAGATTAACGAGAGGACACAGAGAGTGTGTCCAAATTAACAAAAATCAGAAATGAAAAGGAGACATAACTACAGATTCAGAGGAAATTCAAAAAATCATCAGATCTTACTATAAAAGCCTATATTCAACAAAACTTGAAAATCTGCAGAAATGGACAATTTCCCAGACAGATACCAGGTACCAAGTTAAATCAGGAACAGATAAACCAGTTAAACAACCCCATAACTCCTAAGGAAATAGAAGCAGTCATTAAAGGTCTCCCAACCAAAAAGAGCCTAGGTCCAGACGGGTTTAGTGCAGAATTTATCAGACCTTCATAGAAGACCTCATCAATATTATTCAAACTATTCCACAAAATTGAAACAGATGGAGCACTACCAACTCCTTCTATGAAGCCACAATTACTCTTATACCTAAACCACAAAAAGACCCAACAAAGAAAGAGAACTTCAGACCAATTTGCCTTATGAACATCGACGCAAAAATACTCAACAAAATTCTGGCAAACCGAATCCAAGAGCACATCAAAACAATCATCCACCATGATCAAGTAGGCTTCATCCCAGGCATGCAGGGATGGTTTAATATACGGAAAACCATCAACGTGATCCATTATATAAACAAACTGAAAGAACAAAACCACATGATCCTTTCATTAGATGCTGAGAAAGCATTTGACAAAATTCAACACCCCTTCATGATAAAAGTCCTGGAAAGAATAGGAATCCAAGGCCCATACCTAAACATAGTAAAAGCCATAGACAGCAAACCAGTGGCTAACATTAAACTAAATGGAGAGAAACTTGAAGCAATCCCACTAAAATCAGGGGACTAGACAAGGCTGCCCACTCTCTCCCTACTTATTCAATATAGTTCTTGAAGTTCTAGCCAGAGCAATCAGACAACAAAAGGAGGTCAAGGGGATACAGATCGAAAAGAAGAAGTCAAAATATCACTATTTGCAGATGATATGATAGTATATTTAAGTGATCCCAAAAGTTCCACCAGAGAACTACTAAAGCTGATAAACAACTTCAGCAAAGTGGCTGGGTATAAAATTAACTCAAATAAATCAGTAGCCTTCCTCTACAAAAAAAGAGAAACAAGCAGAGAAAGAAATTAGGAAACGACACCCTTCATAATAGACCCAAATAATATAAAGTACCTCGTGTGACTTTAACCAAGCAAGTAAAAGATTTGTACAACAAGAACTTCAAGACTTGAAGAAAGAAATTGAAGAAGACCTCAGAAGATGGAAAGATCTCCCATGCTCATGGATTGGCAGGATTAATATAGTAAAAATGGCCATTTTACCAAAAGCGATCTACAGATTCAATGCAATCCCCATCAAAATACCAATCCAATTCTTCAAAGAGTTAGACAGAACAATTTGCAAATTCATCTGAATAACAAAAAACCCAGGATAGCTAAACTATCCTCAACAATAAAAGGACTTCAGGGGAATCGCTATCCCTGAACTCAAGCAGTATTACAGAGCAATAGTGATAAAAACTGCATGGTATTGGTACAGAGACAGACAGATAGACCAATGGAATAGAATTGAAGACCCAGAAATGAACCCACACACCTATGGTCACTTGATTTTTGACAAAGGAGCCCAAACCATCCAATGGAAAAAAGATAGCATTTTCAGCAAATGGTGCTGGTTCAACTGGAGGTCAACATGTAGAAGAATGCAGATCGATCCATGCTTATCACCCTGTACAAAGCTTAAGTCCAAGTGGATCAAGGACCTCCACATCAAACCAGACACACTCAAACTAATAGAAGAAAAACTAGGGAAGCATCTGGAACACATGGGCACTGGAAAAATTTCCTGAACAAAACACCAATGGCTTATGCTCTAAGATCAAGAATCACAAATGGGATCTCATAAAACTATAAAGCTTCTGTAAGGCAAAGGATACTGTGGTCAGGACAAAACGGCAACCAACAGATTGGGAAAAGATCTTTACCAATCCTACAACAGATAGAGGCCTTATATCCAAAATATACAAAGAACTCAAAAAGTTAGACCGCAGGGAGACAAATAACCCTATTAAAAAATGGGGTTCAGAGCTAAACAAAGAATTCACAGCTGAGGAATGCCGAATGGCTGAGAAACACCTAAAGAAATGTTCAACATCTTTAGTCATCAGGGAAATGCAAATCAAAACAACCCTGAGATTTCACCTCACACCAGTGAGAATGGCTAAGATCAAAAACTCAGGTGACAGCAAATGCTGGCGAGGATGCGGAGAAAGAGGAACACTCCTCCATTGTTGGTGGGGTTGCAGACTGGTACAACCATTCTGGAAATCAGTCTGGAGGTTTCTCAGAAAATTGGACATTGAACTGCCTGAGGATCCAGCTATACCTCTCTTGGGCATATACCCAAAAGATGCCCCAACATATAAAAAAGACACGTGCTCCACTATGTTCATCGCAGCCTTATTTATAATAGCCAGAAGCTGGAAAGAACCCAGATGCCCTTCAACAGAGGAATGGATACAGAAAATGTGGTACATCTACACAATGGAATATTACTCAGCTATCAAAAACAACGACTTTATGAAATTCGTAGGCAAATGGTTTGACCTGGAAAATATCATCCTGAGTGAGCTAACCCAATCACAGAAAGACATACATGGTATGCACTCACTGATAAGTGGCTATTAGCCCAAATGCTTGAATTACCCTAGATGCCTAGAACAAATGAAACTCAAGACGGATGATCAAAATGTGAAGGCTTCACCCTTCTTTAAAAGGGGAACAAGAATACCCTTGGCAGGGAAGAGAGAGGCAAAGATTAAAACAGAGACTGAAGGAACACCCATTCAGAGCCTGCCCCACATGTGGCCCATACATATAGAGCCACCCAATTAGACAAGATGGATGAAGCAAAGAAGTGCAGACCGACAGGAGCCGGATGTAGATCCATCCTGAGAGACACAGCCAGAATACAGCAAATACAGAGGCGAATGCCAGCAGCAAACCACTGAACTGAGAACGGGACCCCTGCTGAAGGAATCAGAGAATGAACTGAAGAGCTTGAAGGGGCTTGAGACCCCATATGTACAACAATGCCAAGCAACCAGAGCTTCCAGGGACCAAGCCACTACCTAAAGACTATACATGGACTGACCCTGGACTCTGACCTCAGGGTAGCAATGAATATCCTAGTAAGAGCACCAGTGGAAGGGGAAGCCCTGGGTCCTGCTAAGACTGAACCCCCAGTGAACTAGACTGTCGGGGAGGGCGGCAATGGGGGAGGGTGGGAGGAACACCCATAAGGAAGTGGGGAGGGAAGGATGTTGTGTTTTCTGATGGTCTATATGTAACCCTTACGAAAAAGGGTGAACATCCACCCCCCAAAGGGGTTGGGACCCACAAGCTAAGAACTGTTAAACTATACAAATGGTTTCCTTCTCCTAGAAAGAGTAGTGCCATCTTGTGTGAGTCTATTTTTCTCTACCAACTGCGAGCACATGTGCCTCTGCTGTACATGGCAAATCACACAAAACACCAAAGCAACTAAAAGCTACACTTGACATTTACAGCAAATCTTGTTGAGAAAATCTGGTGACTTTAGCATGAAAGGGTCCTTAGAAATGTCATGTATACAGTAGGCACAAACTAAGCAAGTATAATAACATTTCAAAATCATTTTGAAAGTCAAAGTCAGTAAAATCAAAAGCAAGTAAAATAAAAAAAAGCAAAAGATAAGTAAAATTAACTCAAAATTTGCTTATGACAACTCATTATGGAGATATATTTTTTTAATAGCAAAAACTGAAGAGCAATTCCCTCCCTGAAAAGTAACACACTTATTCCTTTAACAAACAGCTGGAAGCAGACTTTCTTCTCAAATGCTCACACAGATAAACGGAAGGGTAACTACAGCTTGACTGAAAGGCAGTCCTAAAGTCTGGAACCAACTAGAGTTTTCCTGAAGGCTGAATGGCTGAAAAGCAAAGAGCCAAAAAGTTTTTGAAATGGCAGTCATTTCATAGTATCTGTACACAGTGTCACAGTATCCACTATAGTAGGCATTTTTCACGACACAGGACACCAGTACTATCCTCCAGCCAAAATCAGGCATAGGATTCTTTTTATGTCAACAAACTCTACAAATTAAACTATGCCAGGCATGACATTAAAAAATATCTTAAAACACCATCATATACCCATAACATTTCTCAGCTATTTCTAGTTATGGTCTATAATAAAGAATAAACACAGCAGAAGACAGCCAGTCACACTAGTGGGTTTAGCGTTCCATTTTTAAAGACAAGTCTGACTTACATTTGTTTAGCATTAATATCAAAATTTGATGACAAATATAATTATACAAACATTTTAAAGAAAAAACCATAATCCGTTGAACAATGAATACGTGTTCAAAAATGAAATTAAAGTAGTTCACAGCCAATTTGGAACTAGACTGTGTGAGAGTGGGGGTGGGGTGAGCTTCTGAGTAACGCTGAGAGGACTGAGAGGACGTCCGATAGTTTATACGCAAATCAGTAGAACAATTGGACAACCTGCTTTCATCCAGGAGAGGTGAAACATTCTAAAACTGATTGTTGGTGATTGTTGTAAAGTGTATAGCTAGGCCTGGTGCCTGACACCTTGAATCCCAGCATTTAGGAGGCAGGCAGATCTTTATGAGTTTGACGCCAGCCTGCTGGACATAGTGACTCCAGGGCAGACAGAACTACATAGTGAGAACCTTGTTTCAAAACAAAATCCCACAGTGAATACACTAAAACAACTGAATTGTATACTTCAAATAGATTAAATGTATATGGTATACCAATTATGTATTTTTGGGTTTTTTGTTTGTTTGTTTGTTTGTTTGTTTGTATTGATACAGGCTCTCTTGCCCAACCCTGGCTATTCTAGAATTCACTATGAAGACCAGGCCAAACTCAAAGAGATCTGTGTACCTCTGCCTCAATAGCACTAGGATTAAATGTGTGCATTATCAGGCCTAGTTGATTTGTGCTATTTTTAAAAAACGCTGGTTTGGGGGCGGAGAGATTGCTCAGTGGTTAAGAAACACTTGCTGTTCTTTCAGAGGACCAAGTTCTTAGCACCCACATCACATGGCTCACAACCACTGGTAACTCCAGCTCCAAGAGATCTGATGCCATCTTCTGGCCTCTTCAGGTACTTGCATACATGTACACATATACATTAATAAATAATAAAGATAAATCTTTAAAAAGGAACACACATCTTTTGACTTTATACAACTCAAGATACCCTAAAAGACATTCGCGACTGTTTATAAAAACTGGGTGTGAAAATATTAAGAAATGTTTTCCTCGGTTTTCAGTAAGTCCCCCGTTCAGAAGCAACTTCTTAAAAATATCTTGTCACAGATATACATGGATGTCTCCGCAGATTCTAGCACTTGCTGCTCTTCCAAAGGATTCTTTTTCAAGTCTCAGCACTTAAATAGCAGCTCACAATCCTCTGTAGGGAATCTAATGCCCTCTTCTGGCTTCCAAGTGCACCATCATTCATAATACCCATAAGTATATAAAAGCATTCTTGCTACTACTCTCCTTGGCATTTTTACAAACTATATTTTTATATGCTTTCTTAGCTATCACACTCTCTTATATGTCATCTTTCGCAGACAGAAAAGAAATGAGGCTTAAAATTAAACAGCATAGATTTTATTCCTAACTATTCTATTTATTAGATACGATACTTTCAGAAATGTATCTAAACTTTATAATGCCTCAGCTTCTCCTTCTAGATATGGGAACAACAGTCCTTACCTCTTTACACCGTTACGTTTTAAATTAAATGTGTAAATACATTCAAAGTACTTGGAATAATGCTAGGCTCATGTCATTAGAACAATTAGAACAATTCAGTGATCTGCACTATCATAAACACTGGTGGACATAAAATTATCTCATGTTCTCATCAGTCCCTGGCTAGACTGTAAGCTATTTCCAGAGAGTGTGTGCATTTTAAAGTACAGTGCTTTCTTTACAAGTCACTGTTAAGCAAATGCCTATTCATTAATGTTTAAATGGATATTGCACCTGTATGATGACAAAAGGCACTTGAAAAATTCTTACCCTATCCAAAACCCATTTTAATAAATACCAAGTTGTATAAGAAAGTGTACAGATATAGAATGGTGGCTGGTATTTCCACTGCTGCTCTTTTACTTTCAATTTGTTAATTAAAAGACTAAAGCCTGTAAAAGATCCTTGGGCTAAAGAGCTGCTGCTGCTTGCTGCTGCTTCTCCTTCTCCTCCCTCCTCCTCCCTCCTCCTCCTCCTCCCTTCCTCAGCACAATACGTAACTGGAACGAAGCATACCG